>NC_043009.1:28523899-28576399 GCF_006345805.1 Octopus sinensis | reverse complement strand
AAATAGATGTTTAAATGATGATGACGATGAAGATGATTATATCTACACATATCATAATGTCTGCCTTCCATACTAGCATCTATTGAACATGCACACAGGCATGTATGCATGTATGTGTGCATATATATATATGTATATATATATGTATATATATATATATAATATATATATATATATATGCTAAAGAATAGTCATTTGTAGATCAATGACTTTATAAAGTCCATCACTGACTCACACTTTACAGACTTACACAACAATAAACAAACACACTCGAGCACACACACACACACACATGCATACATGCACACACACTTATGCACCCATGTACACACTGCGTGCGATAACAGATCAGCCAAGTTAAATTGCTAATCTTACTTATGATATTCATCTTTCAGTGTTCGGACTTCATAAGCTTTAATATATATCAATATATATGCGCTATGATGTGTGGTGCTAATTTTCCTTTTTAAATGCACTGCAACGAGATGCATATCTGCAGCATATTGCAGATATGCATCTAGTAAGTATTCAATATGTATTTTTGACACTGAATTTACAATTTAGCAATTTCACATATCTTCCTCATATTCTTCTAAGCATATAAATTCCTTCATCTAAAAACGTTCCTAATTTATGTATATACATGTGTGCATGCATGTATGTGTGTGCATGTGTGTTCAAGTGTGCACGTGTATGTATGTTTCCATTATATATATATAGATATCTATATATTCGTATATGCACCTATGTATGTATATATATATATATATAATATTTATATATATTATAATATATATATATATGTCTATGGGTATTTATGTATATAATATATATATAATATATATATATGTTTTTTATGTGTATATATATATATAAATATATTTTTACATGCACACACCCATATACATATACACATGTATATATAGATAAAGATGTATATATATATATGTATATATATACATATATATGCATGTGTGTGTGCATATATATTTATGTGTATGTATGTATTTATGTATATATATATATATATATGTATGTATACACACATACATGTATGTGTGCATATATATAAATATGTATATTATATATATATATACATATATACATATGCCTGGTAAACGATACCATATTTAGTTTAGAGTTCATTTCCACTTAAGATCAAAAGTGACTGGATAAAAACATGCTGCTTTTACATAAACCCAACTGCAGCAGCAACAGCAGCACCACCACCACTACCACTACCACTGCCGCCACCAGCATCACCACCACCACCACCACCAGCATCGCCACCACCACCACCACCACCAGCGTTAGCAGCAGTACTAGTGACGGTGGGTTCAGAATCAACCCCTATCTGCTACCACCCTCCACTACCCTACTTCCAAACTGTCAATGAATCTGCCACAGAAATTCTCGACTTAATTTCACTAATTATCTGCCAAAGCTGTAGATTCACAGAACTATTGGAATATTGGACAAATTGTTTGCAGGAACTGTTGTGGTTCTTTCGCATTAAGTGTTCAAATCTTGCTGCAGTGAATTTTTTTTGCTATGAAATACATACCAGCCAGATATTGGGTTATTAATATTATTATTATTATTATTATTACTTTTTTTTTTCTTCTTTCAAATTTGCTTCCATTTCTTGCCGAGTGTCTTCCCGACTCCTAGGGCAAAGAAACTCATAGTATACATTGGTAGGCCATTAAACCAAACTCAATAGTTCGTTCATTTTTTTATTTTTTTTAAATTTTATTATTTATTATTTATTATTTTTATTATTTATTATTATTATTATTATTTTTATTATTATTATTATTATTATTATTATTATATTATTATTATTATTATTATCATCATTATTGAGTGAGAGAGCAGTGCAACATGCCATATTATTATTATTATATTATTATTATTATTATTATTATTATTATTAATATTATTATTATTATTATTATTATTATATTATTATTATTATTTTACTAGCATCATCTTGCAAATCTATTTCCATTTCTTGCTGAGTAGCTTCCTGACACCTTGGGCAGAGAAACAGACTCTATACATTAGTAGCCCATTAAAATACACACACCAGATTGTTCATTTACAAAGTCATGTGATAGAGAAAAAGGGGAAGACAGGGAGAAAAATAAAAAAATAGAAAATAAACAAAAAAATAAAGTGGAGGGAACAGGAAAGAAAATTCACAGCGACAATGCTCTTCTCAATACCAGTTAAGACAATCTTTTGCATTTCCTGTATGGATGGTAAGCCAGGGATCATTTAAAAATAATTTTCAGTTCCTTTTTTGATCATTTCAAGTGCTCCTGTAATCACTGGTATTGTAACCGTCTTGAGATGCCACATCTTTTTGATTTTGATTAACAAATCTTTATATTTTCTGATCTTATGAAATTCTTTTGCTATGTTATTATGGTCACAGGGTATGCTCATGTCATTATTAACATTTTTATTATTATTATTATTATTATTATTATTATTTTTATTATTATTATTATTATTATTATTATATTATTATTATTATTATCATCATTATTGAGTGAGAGAGCAGTGCAACATGCCATATTATTATTATTTATTATTATCATCATTATTATTATTATTAATATTATTATTATTATTATTATTATTATATTATTATTTTTATTATTATTTTACTAGCATCATCTTGCAAATCTATTTCCATTTCTTGCTGAGTAGCTTCCTGACACCTTGGGCAGAGAACAGACTCTATACATTAGTAGCCCATTAAAATACACACACCAGATTGTTCATTTACAAAGTCATGTGATAGAGAAAAAGGGGAAGACAGGGAGAAAAATAAAAAAATAGAAAATAAACAAAAAATAAAGTGGAGGGAAAAGGAAAGAAAATTCACAGCGACAATGCTCTTCTCAATACCAGTTAAGACAATCTTTTGCACTTCCTGTATGGATGGTAAGCCAGGGATCATTTAAAAATAATTTTCAGTTCCTTTTTTGATCATTTCAAGTGCTCCTGTAATCACTGGTATTGTAACCGTCTTGAGATGCCACATCTTTTTGATTTTGATTAACAAATCTTTATATTTTCTGATCTTATGAAATTCTTTTGCTATGTTATTATGGTCACAGGGTATGCTCATGTCATTATTAACATTATTATTATTATTATTATTATTATTATTATTATTATTATTGAGTGAGAGAGCAGTGCATGCCATTAAAGTGACACTGGGGTAAAATATACAAAGCCCAGTATACCCATCATGATTGCTCCTTCTGATAAGGGTACACCAGGCACATACATCATAGCCATATGTGTGTGACATGGTGATCTCATATCAAGATAAACAGCACATTATCTTGCAGGTGGGGCCCAGTTAGAATTTTCTTCAGCTTGAGTAGCCCATGCCACTCAAAAGGTCCCTGAATAAGGGCTGTTTAAGGATGTTAAATGAAACTCCCATGTTTCCAGAGATGAATTATTCAAATCCCAAACAATTCCTCTCAACACATGGCTATGATTCTCCCCAGCTCGTGATCAGATTCTGTGATTCTGCTTGTGATCAGGGATGCACATATCGTCAGCCACTAAGGGACATGCTCAACTAGTTCTTGTCAAGCAACTGACAAGCAATTCTGTGGTATGGAGCAGAGTATTTGCTGTAGCCCATCTTTTATATCAAGACAAAATAATATACGTGATAACACTTCCAATCAGTTAAGATCAGAAGCCATGAGAAATTATAAGGGGTCACAAGAAATGTTGCTAAGCAATATTTCCAATATGCTAATGATTCTACTAGCTTGCTACCTTAAATGTAGCTTACAATGGTTTCAGATTTTGGCACAAGGCCAGCAATTTTAGGGTAAGAGATAAGTCAATTACACTGACCCCAATGTAAATATCTCACAGAGACCCAACCCTGAAAGTCCTTGGTGGAATTTAGGCCCCTTAGGTAAACAGCATTTGTCTGTTCACAGTGAACAAACAATGAAATTGGAAACAAGGTGAGATGATTATTAATTGAATTTTTACCTTGTAACATTCAGAAACTAAATGTTACAAGTGACTTTTAACAAATGTCTCTTTGCTGGTCTCAAAGAAGAACAAAACCAATGAGACTGGAAACGGTGTTAGCTTAACTAAATAGATAACAACTAACACATTCAAATATTTAATACACTCTAAAGACTGGCTTCGACTGACTGGTGTCTAAAAAATAATGTAATAAAACTAAAAATGGTAACATAATCAATATCAAATAAAGATCTCAGAGAGACCCAACATTCCCAAGAGAATATTTGTATTAGTTTTCCTTTTTTGCTTATGTTCCTGTTATTCTTTTTTTACCGTTCTACCCTACTCACAGCTAGCTCAGTGTCATCAGAATTTTGTTGTTGTTGTTGCCTTTGTTGTTGTTGCCCTTCTTGATTGCATAGAGTTATTTTTATGAGATATTCTGGAATGCAATTATCCAAATGCAAAATTGCATACTTTCCAAACTACAGCAATGAGAGTTATGCATGTGTGTGCATATATATATATATATATATATATATATATGTATATGTGTGCATATGTATATATATACATACATATATATATATATATATATATATATATATATATATATATATATATAATATATATATATATATGTATATACATATGTATATATATTATATATATATATATATATATATATATATATAATATATATATATATATATATATATATGTATATACACACACACACACATATATATATATATACCATATATATATATATGTATGTATGTATGTATGTATGTATGTGTATATATATATGTATGTATATATATATATATATATTATATCAAGATATGTGTGTATGTGTATAAATGCACACACACACACACACACACTCATATACACATTTATATACACACATAGTAAATTGCATGTATTGTTACATATCAAAGAAAAGTGCTCCATGCATTTAATACTGCTGAATATTTGAATATTTATTGAGCTGTAATTATAATGGCGGTAATTAACTTATTGCAATCAGTATTAAATTTCAATATGAACAGCAACAAGCCTGAGTTTGTTTAGATTTAATATGTACACCAACACTTTCAGTAGCACATTAAACATACATTTATCACCTTTTCATTATCACCAGCATCGTTGCTTTTCACATACAATTTTCCATGCTTGCATGGGTCAGATGGAAACTTGATGAGGGAGAAATTCTGCAGCCTGATGCACTCCCTGTCACTAACCCTCACCCATTTTGAAGCAAGATATTACTTCTTAATGACAAAATATGTTTACACAGAAATCCGGTAACAAAAGACACTGCTTGCTAATTTATTAACTACCAGGTGTGGCTGCGTGGTAAGAAGCTTGCTTCCTAACCACATCGTTGCAGGTTCAGTCCCACTGTATGGTAACTCGGGCAAGTGTTTGTACTATAGCCTTGGGCCGACTAAAGCCTTGACAGTGGATTTCATAGACAAATACTGAAAGATAATTACACACATGGTGGGCTTCTCTCAATTTCCATCTATAAATCCATGTACAAGGCTATGATTCATATGCCTGAGCCTATAGTAAAAGACAATGTGTCATGCAATGGGACTGAACCTGGCACCATGTGACTGAGAGTCAATCTCTTTATCCACAAAGCCATTCTTGTTAAAGCTACACAGAGATAGACAAAAAAGAGATCAGAAATGAATACAAACAAAGCAGGAATGCTCACAAGAGATTGTTATGAGGAAAAATAATGTTGTTGCAGGAAGGAAATAAGAAAATTAAAAATGGAAGACCTAAACATGTAATGTGTTATGTTGGAAAGTACTGTTAGAACAGAAGATTTATTAAAAGGGGCTTTAGTGTATGAGACGGAGGAAAATGACGCCAACCATGCAGTTCTTTAAATAAACTGGATGATGACAGTGAAGACGATGATGACAATGATGATGATGAGGAGGAGGAGGCGGAGGAGGTGGAGGTGAAGGAGAAGGAGAATGAAGGAGGAAAATAAATATGATGACAATGATGACGATGATGATGATGACAAGAACGGGGATGGCGATGATGATGATGGCGATGATGATATTGATGAAGATGATGATGATGACAATGATAATCCCAATGATGATCCCAATAATGATGATGACGTCGACAACGACGACGATGATGATGATGATGATGATGACGACGACGACGATGATGATGATGATTATGATGAAGATGATGATGATGATTGTGATGATGATGATGATTGTGATGATGATGATGATGATGATGATGATGATGATAATGATGGTGATGGTAATGGTGATGATGATGATGATGATAATGATGAAGATGATGATGATGATGACGATGACGATGATGACGATGATGATGGTGGTGGTGGTGGTGGTGATGGTGGTGGTGGTGGTGGTGGTGGGGTTGATGAAGACGATGTTGTTTTGGTGAAGAAAAAGAAGGCAGATGAATGTTGACTATCTTTAAAAACAATCTCGAAAAAGATACGCAGATATCAAAGTGAGGATAGAGGCATTTTGGTTTTGTTTTTCTTAACGTAATTTAGAGATATTTTGAAAATGTTAAATATGTTTTGAAATGGTGTGTCTATCAAATCATGACCTTACCTTAACATACACACACACACAAACACACACATGCGCACACACACACACAAACATAAAAATTTATATACATACAGACATTCACATACACACTGACACACAGACCCATATGCACACATACACACACAAACACACACACACACAAATCACACACAGTCACACACACTACACATGTGTAAAGTTTTGGTGAGAGGTACAAGCATATATGTACGTGTTTCTCTTGTAACTATATAAATGTGTGTGTGTGTGTGTGTCGCAAATTTATAGGTATGTATATGCATACAGATATGTGTGTAAATATATATATATATATACATATATATATATATATATCAATATAAAAGTACGTTATTGTTCATAAAAATAATATATATATCTATATATGAGTATATGTATGTATGTGTGTGTGTATGTGTGTGTCTGTGTATGTGTATATATATGGTTGATATAGATATATATATATACATATACACACATACTTATACATACGTATTCACATACACACACACATATAATATCATTCACTATAACACACTCACATGAAGATACATACATCTCCACTAACAAATATGTGTGTGTATGCATATACATATACATACATGCATACACATACATATGTATATATATATATATGTATGTATATATATATCAAATATATATATAAGTGTACATATATATGTATAAACATATGTGTGTGTGTATATATATATATATATACTTATATATATGCACACACATACACACATACTTAAATACACACACACATTCATACAGACATATGCCTGTGCATATTTATACAATTTTGTATATTTATTTTTGTCTCCTTGCAAGATCGGGTCGGTGACTTGGTAGAAAAAAACCAAAAGAAGAAAAAACAATTTGACACCTAACAGACACAACAATATTTCTCTTTTTCTTGTTGAAGCCAAAATGATTGGAACCAATCTGGCGCCATTTGGCAATTTCATATTATAAATGTCTTCATCATTTGGAAACACCATCGGGGAAGGAAGGAGCATGAAATGTTTTCTATCGTGAAGCTATGTCTGACAGCTACTGCTCTATGACTCTCAATGAAGCTTATTTAATAGTAAATGTTTTTACTTTAATTCATTAGTTTAATTCAATTATGTCAAATTAAACTTCATTTTCAAGATGGGAAATTGGCAGTATGTATCAGAGCAAGGCTTTTTAACCCTTTGACTGTGAAATAAAATTGATGTTGAATATCTACCAAAAATAGAATTGGTATTTTCTGCAAGTCAAGATGTCTAATAAATTAGACGTATCTCAACAAAAAGTAATTTTAAACATGACATTCCTCAACAAACGGTAGATTTTACAGTTCTATATTTAAGAGATGAGGAATTATGTGCATCATTTACATTATTTACATTTGACGGATATTTGTTCTCATCTTGTTTGTTGTTAACACAACATTTTGGCTGATATACCCTCCAGCCTTCATCAGGTGTCTTGGGGAAATTTCAAACCTGGGTTCTCGTTCCTAAGGTATTTTTTGATGTTATTATTATTATTATTATTATTATTATCATTATTATTATTATTATTATTATTATTATTATTATTATTATTATTATTATTATTAAAACTCTGATTTTCATCCTCCTGGGGTCAAATAAATATAGGACCAGTGAAATAATCGTCATCATCATCATCCGCATCATTATCATTGTTTTAATAACTACTTCTTTATGCTTGAATGGATCAAAACAGGAGTATGTTTTCTAGTGCTGGGTGCTCTTCCTTTCACCAATCTTCACTTGTTTTCAAGAGAGGTAACAAATCAGCTGAAACAAAGGAAATACAATCTCATACAAACATACACACAGACACACATATATATGCATATATATATGTATATATATATATATATATATAAAGATAGGTAGGTGGATAGATAGATAGATAGATAGATAGATAGATAGATAAACAGACAGATAGATATATAGATAGATACATGGGTAGATATGTAGAAAGATAGATAGATAAGAAGATAGCTAGATAGACATATGCATATATAAATCTCTCATCAACTTGTATAAAACTGCTGCTACCCTCACTACTGCTCCTTCCTCCCAGCTGAGGGGGATTTTTGTTTGTTGTTTTTGTTTTGCAAGTTACTCAGTGACCCTGTTGGTGCTGGTGCCACGTAATAATCACCCAGTACACTCTGTAAAGTGGTTGGCATAAGGAAAAGCATGAAGCTGTGGAAACCATTCCCGTACAGACATTTGGAGCCTGCTGTGGCACCCAGCCTTGCTAGCTCCTGTCAAACCATTCAAACGATGCCAGCATGGAAAATGAGTATCGAATTGTGATAATGATGATGATGGTGATGATGACGATGATGCTGACAATGATGACGACAACGACAACAATGACAACGATGACGACGGCAATGGTAATGACAACAACAATATACATACAAATGTGTGCGTAAACATGTACACACATACACACACAATAATATCAGAGCATTTCATGGTATTGAACCTGCCAAGAGTATATATAACTCAATGACAACGATGATATCATCATCATCATCGTCATCATTTAATGTCTGCTTTCCATGCTGGCATGGGTTGGATGATTTGACTGCAGTCTAGCAAACCAGATGGTTGTACCATACTCCAATCTGATCTGGCAGAGTTTCTACAGCTGGATGCCCTTCCTAATGCCAACCACTCTGAGAGTGTAGTAGGTGGTTTTGCATGCCACCAGCATGAGGGCCAGTGAGGCAGTACTGGCAACAGCCACGCTCAAGTGGTGTTTTTACGTGCCACCTGCACAGGAGCCAGTCGAGCGGCACTGGCAACAACCTCACTCAAATGTTTTCCACATGTCACCAGCACAAGTGCCAGTAAGGTGACGCTGGTAATGATCACAAGGTGATACTGGTAATATTACTTATTTACAAATGCATAGAAATACAGAGAAAGAAAGAGAAAGGGAGGGAGAGTGTGACAGTAAGAAGCAATTTGAGGGAGATTTGGCTGCTATTTCCAGCAGTTTAGCAATGATGTATAGGTCTCTCACATTAAGCCAAAACTTAAAGGTTAAATCATTAGCCTTGGTTTTCCCGTCATTTGAACCCATCACTGCAAATACACTGATGGCGTTTCGTTTGCACTCAATTCTACGTGTGCTGGTTGATCCAGCCATTTGGGAATTACCGATTGAAGACTTGTAGGAATCTTATTGAAGGTAAGTTGATGTTCTGTCCAAGAATAAAGACAAATAATCACTTTAAAAGCCTTCAAATCAGAGTTAAGTACACTGACTGACCTTCAACGGAACCTTGGGAAGATCTTAGGGGCAGCATCTTAAGTCTAAGATACTTCTTCAGATGATGCTAATCCAGATGTACGTTTCATAACATCATCATCATCATCATTGTTATCTTCATCATCATCGTTGTCATTGCCATCATCACTGTCATCATCATCAACTTCTTTATAACAACCATCGCCATCATCATCATCATCATAATCGTAACCCTCATCATCATCATTGTCATCATCTCAACAACATCTTTATCATCATCGTTGCTGTCATAGTTGTTGTGTTCATGGTTATTGTTGCCATTGTTGTTGCTGTCATTATCATCATCGTCATCATCGTTGTCATCATCACAACCATCATCATCTCTATAATTTTCAGAATGCCGCAAGGGATTCACAAGGGAGATTACTACTCTTTATTCTTACTCTTTTACTCTTTAACTTGTTTCAGTCATTTGACTGTAGCCATGCTGGAGCACTGCTTTTAGTCGATCAAATCGACCCCAGGACTTATTCTTTGTAAGCCTAGTACTTATTCTATCGGTCTCTTTTGCTGAACCACTAAGTTACGGGGACGTAAACACACCAGCATCGGTTGTCAAGTGATGTTGGGTAATAGGGGGTCAAACACAGACACACATACATCATCATCATCATCATCGTTTAACGTCCGCTTTCCATGCTAGTATGGGTTGGACGGTTCAACTGGGGTCTGGGAAGCTCGAAGGCTGCACCAGGCCAGTCAGATCTGGCAGTGTTTCTACAGCTGGATGCTCTTCCTAACGCCAACCACTCCGTGAGTGTAGAGGGTGCTTTTTATGTGCCACCGACACAGGTGCCAGACGAGGCTGGCGAACGGCCATCCAAGATGTTTTACAGATCCTCTCAATACAACAAAATAAATGAACCTGTAAGATATATATATATATGTAGTTTCCATCTACCAAATCCATTCACAAGGCTTTGGTTGGCCCAAGGCTATAGTAGAAAACACTTGCCCAAAGGTGCCGCGTAGTGAGACTGAACTGGAACCATGTGGTTGGTAAGCAAGCTACTTGCCACACAGCCACTCCACTATTCATCTAATTTTTATAACATGTATTCAATCATGGTGATGATGATGATTATGATGTTGATGATGATGATGACGACGACAAATATGATAATGATGATGATGATGATGATGATGATGATGACGATGACAACGATAATGATGATGATGATGATAATGTTGATGACGATGACGATGACGACAACGTTCATGAGGATCATTATCATCATGATGACTATAATAACGTTTATGTTGTATGAAACATACCTCGCAAGTATGGATATTTCTTGCTAAGCCCTAGCTCTGCATCCCCTAACACCATCAACACTTGCAGGTTTGGCTGTATGGTTAAGACAGTTTGCTATTCAGGCATATAGTTTTGGGTTCCATCCACCTACAGGGTACCATGACCTAATGTCTTCTTCTATTGACACAAAGCAGTTAATGATATATTATGAAAAGAACACTGCTTGACAAAAAGTGTGTGCAGACCTGCTCTGTGTGTGTGTCTATTTGTCTGCGTTTGTCCCCCACCACTGCTTGACAGCCAGTGTTGGTGTGTTTATGTCCTTGTCACATTAGTGGTTCAGCAAAAGAGACTGATAGAATAAGAGTACAAGGCATTAAAAAGAAACAAGTACTAGAGTTGATTCATTCGACCAAACATTCTTCAAAACATTGCCCCAGATGGCCACAGTATAATGACTGAAATAAGCAAAGGAACTAAAAAAAAACACAACAACCGCAAAACTTGCAAACAAAGTAAGAAAAAAAGCAGATTTTAATGGTAAAGATTAAAAATAAAATCCAAATGCTACCTTAAACTGATTTGAACTCAGTAGCTGAGGGTTTAGTTAGTCACAACTTCAACTCCTTAACCAATTCACCTATGGCTGCTTAGTCTTGCTGCCATGTTAGATCTTTTGGTAAGAAAATCAGTTCAGCTATCATGGTCAAGGAGGAAGAAAACCATTGCAAAGTGGATTAGAGTTATTAACTGGTCTAAATTGGTTTATGTGCGAAATTCCAAGGAGATGGCCTCAGTTGTCTGAGAGAGATGGAATATTATTTACAGACTGATAGATGCACAGACAAACACAAAAAAAAAACGACATTCGTTTATTAGATTATGTAAGATATATATAAATACACATGTGTATGTTTGTATGTATATAAATATATATACAGAGAGAGAGAGAAGGAGGGAGACAGAGAGAAGTTAATATTATCAGGTTTGTGTGTGTACAGAGCACATTTGTACATTTAAACGTGCTCTCATTTCTCTCTCTTTCTCTCTCTCTCTCTCTCTCTATATATATATATATATATATATACTTACCTATCTATCTACCTATATACACACGTATATATACACATGTATATATACACACACACACATATATATATATATATATAAATGTATGTGTATGTGTGTGCATTGTATATATATATATTTGTATGTATGTATGTATATATGTCTTCATGCATACACAGACACACATGCATATATATATACAATGTATATTTATATATATGTATACATATATATATATATATATATATATACAGACACACACACACACACACATATATATATATACATACATGTATATATACACACACACACACACACACACACACAAACACACACACACACACACACACGTCAATATATGTGTATGCAAAATTACTTGAAAGCTAATCTCCCGACGTGGCTATGCAATACAGCATTTCATTGAATTCCTACAGATGGAAGACAAAAGAATTACATTACTCGAATAAGCCGAGGCTCACCAGTGAATCATTGACATATTATTTACCTTTAGCTCAACATAATAAAGTAATATTTATTGTCGTATAATTGTGTTTCTTGACCAACACAGAAGCACGGCCCATAATGTTGATAAACCGTAATTCACTAGCTTCGTTATTGACATGTTAACATTGAAATAAGGTATTCACTATTTATAAATCTGAATCTTCTGTAAATTATGGCATTGTTACACGGTAATTCATATGGTGGTTCTTTACAGTGTAATATTCCTCGTGTGTTGGCATGTGTCGTTTTGGCTGTTGTGTAGGCAAGCATGCAGGCAGCTATGTAGATATACATACATACATACATACATACATAAATACATATATATATGTATGTGTATATATATGTATGTATATATATATGTATGCATGTACACACATATATATATATACACACACACACATATATATACACATGCACACATATAGGTATATCTATCTAGCTCTATATTGCTGCATCTACATCTATATAACTATATATATATATATACATATAAACCTGTCAGTATATATGTATATATATATATATAGATAGATATATATATAATGTGTGTGTGTGTATATATAGATATATATATATAATGTGTGTGTATATATATATATATATATATATATAATGTGTGTGTATATATATATATATATAAAACTGTCAGTATATATGTATATATATATAGATATGTATATAATGTGTGTATGCATATATATATATATAGTTTTATGTATATATATATATATATATATAGTTTTATGTATATATATATATAGTTTTATGTATGTATATATATATATATATAATATATATATATATATATATATATATATATGTATGTATATATATCAATGTGTAGGTTGCTTTGATACATCAATATTGTGTAAGAGATTCAAGTTCTAAAGGAACAATAACTCAATAACTCCATCAATCTCCCCAGTCTCAGAGGGTCTACGAATGTCACATGAAACATCTCCTCCTCCTCCAGAGAAAGACATTGAATAAAAAAGGAAAACCTTTATTCTTGCTGGAATATTCCTAAGTTCATTTGATAAACTAAGCTTTGGATTTTTTGATGTTTTGTAGAAATATATCATATTGTTGTTCTTCTGAAAGTGAAGAGAACAAATACCATTAATAAACCAATGTCATGAAAATATTAAACAGGAACTCCGTTGGGTACGATGAAGAGGGTTCCAATTGATTTGATCAATAGAACACCCTAATTGTGGAATGAATGAGTAAGTGGCTGAGTACTGCACAGACACATGTAACCTTAATGTAGTTCCCAGGGAGTTTCAGCATAACACAGAGTGTGATAAGACTGGCCCTTTTGGAGCACAGAATACAGGTACGACTCATTTTTGTTAGCAGAGTGGACTGGAATAAAATGTAATAAAGTGTCTTGCTCAAGGACACAAAATCACTGCCAGATATTGAAATCATGACCTTACAGTCGTGAGCTAAATACCTCTAACCACCAACCCACACATCTTCACAAATAAATTACTAAACAACTCTTTTGTCCTGTGAGTTATAAAGTGACTTCCCTAATACTCAGATCACAAAATAGAAGGCAATCTCTTCTCTAAATTGGTCAGTGAATTAAACAAAAACCACACAGGTTTGAGAAAACTTTTCAGTCTTGCTTAAGGTTGAGCAGACCCTGTAGTGCTGGTGCTACAAATGAATGCACCCTACCTGTATAATCTTTAATGCAGTTGGATTTTTTTTCAAGGCATTTGCGTGTGTTTACAATTTATTCAATATGTTCCTGCAATTAGTAAGGTAGAAAGAGGTATTGAGAAGAAAAGAAATAACCTGGGTATGTCAACTACGAAAGAACTAATGAAAGAATTTTCAAATACAGGAAAATGAAAATAACAATCAATAAACAGAAAAGAATGACAATAAATCAAGAAATTCTCTTACGTAGTAACAATTTAATGGCAAAAGCGTAACTTTACCAAACATAAACAATGATACCAAAAGCAACAACAGTTCAGAATTGTAGAATATTAACCATTTCGTTACTGTATTTATGTTTCTTTCAATTAATTTTGAATCATCATCATCATCATTTAACGTCTGCTTTCCATGCTGGCATGGATTGGACAGTTTGACTGAGGACTGGTGAGCCAGAAAGCTGCACCAGGCTCCAGTCTGACCTGTTAAAGTTTCTACAGCTGGATGCCCTTCCGAATGCCAATGAATTTAGTAAAATAACTTAGTGATCATTAAGCTAATGTTAGGAACATAAATTGTGACTAAGCTTTGGTGGCAAATTTTAATTCAGAACTTTTGAAAACAAGACATTTGTACTCAGAGACAGAGGTGGTTTCAGCCAGGTTGGTATCGAAAGGGTTAGCCTTATAAATGAAGGACTGTTTTAGACAGGGGTTTGTCTCTAGTTAAAAGATGAAGCATGGAAGTTATATTACTTCAGGAATTGATCCAAGAATAAGCATGAAATATGACATACCTCTGCTCCTTGAAAATTGTTGGAGACTTTGTTCTACTCTCAAAAGTATAGTTAAAAACAGCTCTTGCTGACATTTGGTATGGTATGATTTGTGCTCCATTGATTGGGTCGGGAGATATGGATGTCTTTGATGCGATTTTAAACCCGATATTGAATGGAAATTTTTAACAATGAACTAAATATGTAAAGAATTAGTGTACCTTGTCTTAATTTTTGGTACAGTTAAAGATTACAAATATAAATATAAAGAACTTTGTACAGTTCTATATTTGATTCAGTTATCTATATTTGAACAAAAATGGTTCCTCTTTCTCGGTTCTTCTGATATATGTTGGTTTCAAATTTTGGAACAAGGCCAGCGAGTCGGGGGGCAGGAAGACGGTAAATTGATTACATCGACCCCCGTGCCCAACAGGTATTTATTCCATTGAACCCAAAAGAATGAATGGGTAAAGCCAACCATGGCAGAATTTGAACACAGAATTCAAAGACAGATGAAATGCCACTAAGCATTTTGGCTGACATGGTAAGGATTCTGCCAATTCACTGCTTTATCTTCAGATCTATATAAGAAAAGTGTTTTGAAAACCATGCCATGTAGTCACATTAGTAACTTTGAAAACCATTGTTCTTATTTCTAATTTTAAGATAGAGGGACCCTATTTAGATTAGCAAGAGGTAATGATAACATGTGTGCTACGTGGCTTACACAATACTTGACAAGAGTTTAACTCAGTTTGAATTATGTCCAACCAACATCAAAATCGACAAAAGAAGAACAAAAGCTCTTAAAGAACATCTACATATCACTAAAAACAAAACATGATTCTCAAGAAACCCTATATGTATATATATTCTACTTAGAATGAAGAAACATTAACCAATTCCACTGAAGTAGGTAGATAACAGAACTACACATTAAACAATACAAATCTTTAGCTATGCCAAAAACAATACCACTTCAGTTTTATTTTTACACATATCTTCTTCCCTGTCATGAAGCCCTTCACAACCAAAGAATAACTACAAAATATTCTCTTTACCATTCCCTAGTTTTCACAGTTCTCTACATTTATTGGTTTACTAGACATTGATGTCAGAGAAATTCTGCATGGAAACATTTATAGAAGTGCAGGCATGGCTGTGTGGTAAGGAGCTTGGTTCCCAACCAAATGGCTCCAGGTTCAGTCCTGCTGTGTGGCACTTTGAGTGAATGCTTTTTAACTTATCCTCACAAAGCCTAGTGAGTGGTTTTGGTAGACAGAAATTGAAAGAAGCCACCATTCATATATATATATATATACACACACACACACACATACACACACACACACATATATACACACTCACACACATACACACACACACACATGCACACTATATAAAGTTGAAATTTACAAAAAAACAAAAGACAAAAACAGATGTATAAACAACAAGCAAGTGTATTATTTTGATGCTCAGGAAAGTGAGAAAGACTTTTACATTTTGAGCCTATGCTCTTCAACAGGAAGGAACACGAGGAAATAGACAGAGAGAGAATAAAATGGGGGAGAATATATATACACACACACATATATATGCACACACATATACATACATACATATATATACATATATACATATATTTACACATATACATATACATACATATATACATATATTTACATATATACATAAATACAACCACACAATATATATATATACACACACATATACATATATGCGTGTATGTGTGTCTTTACATCTGTGTCCCTCACCACTACTTGACAACCAGAGTTGGTGTGTTTTCATCTCCATAACTTAGCAGTTTGGCTAAAGAGACTAATAAAATAAATACCAGTCTTATGAAAGAGAAATGCTTTTTCTGTAGAAAAATCTGTGTAGAAATTTTTCTATTTTTCTTATATTCTTTTACTGGTTTCAGTAATTTCCCTGTGACCAAGCTGGAGTGCCACTGCTAGTTGAACAAATTGAACCTGGAACTTATTCTTAGTACTTGTTCTATCGGTCGCTTTTGCTGAACTGCTAAGTTACAGGGACATAAACACACCAATATCGATTGTCAAGCAATGGTGAGGGAACAAACACGGACACACAAATGCACACACACATGTACATATATATGACAGGCTTCTTTCAGTTTCCGTCTACCAAATCCACACACAAGGCTTTACTTGGCCCAAAGCTATAGCAGAAGATATTTTCCCAGGATGTCATACAGTGGGACTGAACCCGGGAGCATGTGGTTGGGAAGCAAGCTTCTTACCACACAAGCCACACCTGTACATTTTCTTTTATAATTGTCTATACATTGATAGTTGTCATGGTGATACCTACTCAGAGGCCTATGCAAAGTTGCAGAAAGTGTATGGAGAAGAGTGTATGAGCCACATACAAGTGTACGAGTGTTTCACATGTTACCAAGATGGCCAATAGTGATGAACGTTCTTGAAGACCCGCAACCAGCAGAACTGAGAAAAACTTCACAGATGTGCGTGCAGCTGTGAGGGGAAATCGTCGGATCACCATCCATGAGTTATCAGAGGATGTGCAGAATAGTTACGGCTCAGTTCAGTCCATTATCACTGAAGATTTGGGTATGAGATATACACCTGCCAAGTTAGTGCAAAATCTGCTTTCAGCTGACCAAAAGGACACTTGGTTTTCAGTTGCACAAGAACTCTTTGATTGTGTTGAGAACAATGAAAACTTTTTGAAAACTTTGCATTGGCTTCTGAGTATGTATAGTCAAACTTTTGGCAAAATTTGATGCAGATTCTCCGCTCAACTTTTTCTGTCATGGTCAATGTGATGATCCCACACTACACACATTCCTTCCAAGCACTGCCGTAAACAACAAAAGTGAGCCAGAATGTTAAAACTTAGTGCACATGCACAGCTGGGTTTAAGGTCAATCTGTGCCAAACAGCTTTACTCTGCATGCTTTAGCTTCGTTGCTATGGCATCAGTCCGGATACTTATTGATCTGACCACGTCGATGTAGAAACAAGTCATTGATAAAAGATTTTCAAAAGTATTCTTTAAAGTGTAGTTAGAAACTAGAACTTCAAAATGTTAAATGCTGAAGCTAAAAGAAAACCAAAACTTAAACTATAGTATTCTTGAATTTATCCAGTACATTCCACAAGCACCAAGTGACTTTTATAAATGTTAGCATTATCAAATTCCTGAAGCAGAGATGGAGATTCAAACAGAATTTCATGAAAACTATTGGAAAAGAAATCAAAGAAGTGTGCAAGTCAAAATATTCACAGATTTGACATGAAATGGCAAGAAATTCTTCTCCTCTGGGAAGTCAGCTTCAAGCATGAGTCAATTTCACATCAGTGGTTCTACAGGCTCAAGTTTTGATACAGTACTGGATATTTTTAAATCAATATTAACGAACTTGAACACTAACAGCAGCAAGATAAGCCGGCCACAAGGTAAAATGAAGTTAAATACTTTATCGTTCTGTTAATTCAGTCGTTATTACTGCTGACACTTTGGTAAACAATGTCTCCTATGACGGGCAACAATAAAATAATAAAATAACAAGCAATAATTGGATACATAAGGAAATCTTACTCTAATGTTATTTTTGTCAGAAACAAAAAAAATTATCCCTTGGAAAATAAGAGAAAAAAATAAATTGGATAATAGGAAGGAAAGAAAAGAAAAAAAATGGCTATTAATGTTACTAGTTTGGACTGATCAGTTTATTAACCTATTATTTTCTTTTTTTTTTTTATTTACACAACATTCTGAATATTGTTGAGATATGGTTGAAGAGACAGACTGTGTAAAAAACCAGTTTATAGGCAGAAGGGGGAACTACTGAAAGAGGTTTAGTTTGGAATTTAGACATAGTAACCAGTTCTGTGTTATTCCAACTCATTTTTTTGTGGGGGGGGGGGTTGTAGTTTTTGGGATTTTTTTCATTTTGAGGGGGTGTATATAGGTAACAGACAATCAGCAAATGGTTATCTTATAGAGGGACAAACCTGGATAAGAAGCTGTTTTTATGAGTCAGTCAATGCCTCAGAAATGAAGCTTATTTACTGGTCGTTAAAACCTCTTTGAGACACATGGAGAAGATTATATTATCTATCTCTGTCTGTCCGTCTGTCTGTCTGTCTTTATTTTTTATGATAATGCTGACAACAATAACAATGATAAGGAAGAGTACAATTATGTTATTGCTATGGATAATGATACTGGTGATGACAGGAATGATGATGATGATGATGATGATGATGGTGGTGGCGGTGGTGGTGGTGGTGGTGATGCTTTTGGTGGTGATGGTGATGGTGATGATGGTGGTGGTGGTGGTGGTGGTGATAACAATGACAATAATGGCGATGACTTCAATGATGAAGAAAGCCATGGCAGTGGCAGTGATGATGATGATGATGACCGACGATGACCACAGCAATGATGACAGCAATGATGGCTTTGCCAATACCTCACCCTAGAATTCTTTATTGGTAAAATTTGAACTGAGAACAAAGAGAGAATTATACCAGCAGAAGGCTCTATAATTCACAGGAAAAACCATGGAAGTACAGGTTTTTGCATGAATATCCATGGTTACTAACATCTGTAAATTATCACATTTGAAGCGAGAGAAAAAAAGAGAGGGAAAAATTTAATATGAACCAACCACTCATTTTTTCATTACTCATTTCTTCATTAACCAATTTAAAATGTGTGTTAGTGTAATAATTATGACCATTTAAATCCTTCCTACTTTTCATGAGAATAAGGATGTGGTGATTGGCATTAATGCTTGTAATCCTATGCATATGTAATACACGGAGAGAAAGTTCCCACTGAAGAATAACCAAAAGTCAAAATATTTAATACAGCGTCTGCCAAATTCTAGTTAGAAAAATATTTATGTGGTGGGGAAAAGACACTCTTACTTTAATGATTTATGGTATTTTATTTCGGGAAATATGGGAGATAACTTTGCACATGTTCCAGTCTAGATAGCTGATGAGTCCCACTGTAATATCGCTAATCATTATGTGGTGTTTATTAGAAGTTCTTATCTTCTGAGTTCATATCCTGTCAAGGGCAACTTTGCTTTTCTTCATTCTAGGGCTGATAACATAAAGCATCTATCAAGAACTAGATTATCAAAATTGGCAATTTCTCTTCTCTAAATTTCTAAACAAGTACCTATGGAAAATTTCATTACTTTCCTTTCCATGCAAGGCAGCAAGCTGGCAGAATGGTTAGCACACCAGGCAAAATGCTTCACAGTATTTTGTCTGTCTGTACATTCTGAGTTCAAATTCTGCTGAGGTCGATTTGCCTTTCATCCTTTCGGGGTTGATAGTATAAATATCAGTTAAGTACTGGGGTTGATGTAATTGACTATCCCCCTCCCCTCAAATTGTAATTATAGTAGAAACGACTATTTTGTTTTATAGGCACAGGAGTGGCTGTGTGGTAAGTAGCTTGCTTCTCAATCACAAGGTTCCAGGTTCAGTCCCACTGTGCAGCACCTTGGGCAAGTGTCTTCTACTATAGCCACAGGCTCACGAAAGCATTGTGAGTGAATTTGATAGCCAGAAACTGAAAGAAGCCCGTCATATATATATATATATATATATATATATATATGTATGTATGTTTGTGTGTCTGTGTTTGTCCCCCCCCCCACCATTGCTTGACAACTAATGCTGGTGTATCTATATCCCCATAACTTAGCAGTTTGGTAAAAGAGGCCGATAGAATAAGTACTGGGCTTACAAAGAATAAGTCCTGGGGTCGATTTGTTCAACTAAAGGCAGTGCTCCAGCATGGCTGCAGTCATTAACTGAAGTTAATAAAAGAAAAAAGAAAAGAATACAAAATCTTCCTATCATTTCTCGTATGACAAAAGCTATGAGTTGGCAGAACTGTTAGCATGCTGGACAAACTGCTTAGCAGCATTTTGTCTATCGGTACATTCTGAGTTCAAATTCCACTGAGCTTGACTTTGCCTTCCATCTATTCAGGGTCAATATAATGTGTACTGGTCGATTACTCAAGGTGAATGCAATTGAGTTACCTCAAACCTCAACAACTGCTGGTCTTATACCAAAATTTAAAACCATCATCTTCAATATGAAGGACCCTTGATTGCCAGAATTGGGGAATTCTAACAACATTTCGTGGTTTGCCACCTCAGCAGCTTCTTTATAGGATCCATTGGCTAAAGATATCATAAGGAGGAACCACATCCAGTTTCAGCCCCTACTCTTCAACCGTTTTCAACAAGGTGGGGACCCCACTTTCAGAGGTGTCTTCAGCTCTTGTTCCTTCCCCCTTTTTTTCTCAGGCCTTTTGTTCTTTCTTCAATGCAGCATCAACAGATGGATGACCATCATGCTAAATTTCCCTTTAAATACTCATCAGTAGGCTCCAGCAGCTAGTACCAGCTAACTGTCACATGATACCATCTAAGCTTCAACTGACCAATGGAAGGGAATGTCAGATAAAATGACTTGTAGTATCTCTTCCAACGTTTTATATTCTGAGTTCAAATCCTGCAAAGATAAATTTTGCTTTTTATTCTTCTGGGATCAATAGGAAAAGGCACCGGTTAAGAACTGGAAAGGACAGTGTTGCTTTAGTCCCCCTCCCCTCAAATTTCTGGTCAATGTGCTTTAGTTAGAATCAGGTATCTCAAATTAATCAAACAACTAATGGCTTGGCAATCTTGGGTTGCTATTTTGTGAGACTAAGAAGCGTTCCGAACAATTAAAAATATAATGTTAGCCCTGAAGCAAAAGTTGATGATAAGAACAATTTGTGTTGTGCCTCCCACTTAACTATGCAACAACAATAAATAAATATAAAAAGAAAGGCCATATTGATGCAGGTGGTGGGTGGGCAGGTGTGGAGGATAGGTGTCTGAAAGAATACAGAAAGGCAATAAACAAGTGAGTGACCAAACAGAAACATAGAACACACACTATTGACAAAAACCAATTGTTACTATCTCTCTATCCATCTATCTATGTATCTATCTATCTATACACACACACACATATATATCTATATATATATATATATATATATATATATATATATATATATAGATAGATAGATAGATAGAGAGAGAGAGAGAGAGAGAGAGAAAGAAAGAGAGAGTGTGAGAGATAAATAAATAGAAAGTAGGTACATAGAGAGATAGATATGTGTATATGTAAGTATATATATATGTACATACACATAAATACATATATATATACATGCATACTATTTATATAAACTTATATATATATATATATATATATATATATATATATATGTAAATATACACACACATATATATGTATGTACTTTCATATGCACATACATATATATATAGGTATATATATGTATATATATACACACAGACACACACACACACATATATATATATATATATATTATGTATGTATATATAAACAATAGAACATCATGAATACAAGAGCAATTTTTATAAAGTAGAGTAGGTGAGAGCCTATAAAATCCTAAAAGTGATAACTTAGTAATTTTGTGGAAATTTTTACATGGACACTGCAAATATTAGCCAGCCATTTTGCTCCTGTTTTTGTATGCAGCAGCATGTCGCTTCGGCTTCTTCTCGGCGCTGTCAGAACACAATATGATTGCGTGATTACAAGCTCTATAAACTTGCATGATCGAATAAATTGAAATTGAGGGAAGCATGAATACAACTTCTCGTGGTCTCTCGAGTGTAAGACTGCATGGTCGCATGAAACCGAAAGAAAGAAAGAAAGAAAGAAAGAAAGAAAGAAAGAAAGAAAGAAAGAAAGAAAGAAAGAAAGAAAGAAGGAAAGAAAGAGAGAAAGAAAGAAAGACAGAAAGAAAGAAAGAACAGTAGTGATATGCAACTTAATTATTTTATGTCAGAGATAATAGAAAAAAAAAAGCCTTTATTTCATCTTTTTCTATTTTCTGTTGATTCAAAGCTTCATGTTTAGCAATTTATATCAAACAGTTTTCTCATATAGATATGTATCAATGACTTCATAGTGAATTGGTACTATAATATATACACAGTGTGTGTGTGTGTGTTTGTGTGTATAAGTATATATATTGGTGCACGAGTGTGGTCATAGATTCATACACACACACACACATATATTTACAAATATATTTATATAAGCATACATATATATATATATATATATACACATATATATATGCACATATGTATGAATGTATATATACCCATATATTTACATGCATATATTTATATAAGTATATATATTAGTGCACGAGTGTGGTATAGATTCATACACACACACACACATATATTTACAAATATATTTATATAAGCATACATATATATATATATATATATATATATATATACACATATATATATGCACATATGTATGAATGTATATATACCCATATATTTACATGCATATATTTATATAAGTGTATATATTTGTATGTATATATATATTTATATATATATATTCATATATATATATGTATTTGTATATGTATGAATGCATGCATGTAGATATATATGTGTGTGTATGTATATGTATATATGTATATATATATATTTATATACTTACATATAAATATATATATCCGTGTGTGTGTACATGTATATATATATATATGTGTGCGTGTGTGTGTATGTGTGTGTATATAAACAAATATAGGTATGTCACTTGAGACACACTACAATGTAGACAGAAATATGTCACCATGTAGCTTTATGGAATTATCTGTCTCAATGAATCCATTAAACACTTTTTCTATCTCTCTCCTTCTGTCTTTCTTTTTCTAACTGTTTCTCTCTCTCTAAGCTTTCTATCATTTTCCCTCTCTCTCTCTCACTGTTGATCTCTCCCTCTCTTAACCACTTCCACTATGAATGTCTGATGAGCCACCTTTCACTATGCGAGTGTACGTATGTATTTGTGCATATATGTGTGTGTGTGCATGTGTGTGTGTGCGTGTGTGTGTGTGCACATGCAAGTGTGTGTGCAAATGTGTGTGTGTCTAAGAAGAAGCATGGATGTGTGATTCTCTTTCTAACTGCATCTTTTTAGGTTCAATTCCACTTCCTGCAACTCTAAGGAAGATGAAAACACTACCATAAATTTGTGCACGTATATATATATATATATATCATCATCATCATCATCATCATTATCATCATCATCGTCGTCATCATTGTTTAACATCCATGTTCCATGCATGAATGGGTAGGACAGTTGACAGGAGCCGGCCAGATAGAAAAACTACCCTAGGTTACTGTGTGTGTTTTGGCAGATGCCCTTCCTAACACCAACGACTCTGCAGAGTAGACCCAGTGCTTTTTTAATGGCACTTGCACGGGTGAGGTTAGGTTTGGCATGATTTTTACTGCAGGATGCCTTCCAAATGCCAACCATGTTACAGCGTTGACTGGATGATTTTAACATGGCACACACACACACATATAATTTTACTTTATTTAGCCAAGGAACTAAAGTCCCTTAAGGGATGCAAGTATCCTGGAATCCCTGCATTCAAGAAAACACACACATCTGAGATTGTCGTAGGTTAGCCAACATGTCGAAATGTAACTTCCTTTTGGAAATTCTCCCTAAGGGAATAAATACCCAATTGACTGGTTTCAAATATAGGAATTTGAATTTATTTCTGTAATTGAATTCATTAGGTGTGGAAACAGCTGTAGGGAAAAAATTCTCTACATGAATTTTGAATGTCTTTATATAAATAACACCTGTACATCAATTTTTTTCTATTTTCTCATTCATATATATATATATATATAATCAAAATAAGCAACATATATATATATATATATAGGGAGAGTTTACGAAAAAAAACAAAAGACAAAGACAGGTGGTGTACAAAACAAACAGATGTATTTGTATAACGCTCAAGAATAGAAAAAGTCTTTTATGTTTCAAGCCTATGCTCTTCTACAGAAAGGGACACAGAAAAAACAAGGAAAGAAAAAATGTGTGTAGTGGCTAACGATCTATCATGACAACATTCACACACAAACACACACAGAACACAGATATACATTGATATACTTGAATATCTTTATAGCCAAATGAATGTGTATGCCTGTGTTTGTGTGTCGTCTTGCCTCCACATCAGGTGATGATTATAAATTAACATCATTGCCATACAAATGATGTTTGTTTCCAGTCTTCAATGACCATGAGGAAATATTACTTTACTTAGAAGCAAGTTAAGGTTGGTGGCAGGTAGAGCCTCCACATGTAAAATGAGCAAGCAAAATATATTTTCTGTAAGTTTTAATTATTTTACATATATTGGATATCTTTCATGGATCACTTCAAGAACAATGATGTTTGTATGTTTAAATCAGTGATTCTCAAACAGGATTCATATGATCCCTTGAGTATTTTGTAGAAGCCATGCAAGCAAAATAGTAAACAGTTGTATTTTAGGGGTCCATGGGAAAATTTTGTTTTAGATGTATTTATTGCAAGAAAGTTCTAAGTTCCTTTCTCTAACATTTTATATAGTTCAAACTACAGAAGTTAAAAAATTACTCTTTGTAATCTATCTAAATCTCACAATGAGAGATATTCAGCAAAAGTACTTTGAAGTAAATATTGTTTGCTAACATAACATGGCAGTCCTGGTTTAAGACAAATGTTACTGTAATTTAGCCTCAGGAGACATCGTCTCCAGCTGGCTATAAGACACGATCTGTGTCCTTATGTTTTCGAATAAGGGAATCTAGCACCCCCACCCAGCTCAAAACAATATCTGTGTATCGTGGTTTGTGAGATTTACAAATAGTAATTTTTTAATTTATAGATCGGTGACTAGTTGTCACTTTGAAAACTATATATTTCGAATGGGAATTTGGCAGCGCCACCTCTAGCCGAATAATGAAGAGAAATAATCCTGAAATCGCAATGCACAGATATTGTTTTGTGCTGGGTGGTGGTGTTAGATTCCCTTGTTTGAAAACATAAGGACACAGATCGTGTCTTATAGCCAGCTGGAGACGATGTCTCTTGAGGCTAAATTACAGTAACATTCATCCTAAACCAGGACTGCCATGTTATGTTGGCAAACAATCTTTACTTTTTACTATAACTGTTTATAGTAAACAGTTGTATTTTAGGGGTCCATGGGAAAATTTTGTTTTAGATATATTTATTGCAAGGAAGTTTTAGGTTTCTTTCTCTAACATTTTATAAAGTTCAAACTACAGAAGTTAACAAGTGAAAAACAAAATAAGAATTTTGAAAGAAGTATGTGAAACTTGTGTTGAAACATTGAATGGCTATGGGGGTACACCAGAATAGGATAGTCATCAAAGAGGTCCATAGATAAAAAATGGCTAAGAACCACAGGTTCAAACAAACACAGAGATGAAATCAGAAATAACTTGAGAAACTGATAAAGCAAAAATATGTTTGAGTAACATAAAAGAGTCTGAGATCTTTAGTTAGTGATTCTTTTCTAAATAGTCTCTCTTTAAGACAACAGATCTACTCATTCTTGCCTCGACTCCTTTGGCATCAAATGCTAAGAAATATCTATCTTTTACTTGTTTCAGTCATTGGATGGCAGCCATACTGGGACACTGCTTTGAAGGATTTTGATCAAACAAATTGACCCCAGTACATATTTGTAAAGCTTGGTACTTATTCTATCAGTATCTTTTACCTGAACTGCTAACTTACAAGGACATCAACAAACCAACAGCAGTTGTTAAGCAGTGGTGGGGAACAAACACAAATAAAAAGACACACAGAAATATATATACATATATAAATGAACATACTAAGGTAAAGACTTCTTTTCAGATGGGTGTGTGAAGCTTCCAATTCACTGGTACGTCAGTTGGATAACATATAAATATTGATATAATGCAAATTACAAAGATAAAATTAAGTAGAGAGATATAATTGACAATCCAATAATATATTTATATTATAATATTAGATAATATACTATGAATATGATAATACATAATATAAGATAGCATAAACAATTATTAAAATATCTAAATACCAACAATTTGTTTTGACTTCATCATCATCATCATCGTTTAACGTCTGTTTTCCATGCTGGCATGGGTTGGACAGTTTGACTGAGGTCTGGAGAGCCAGAAGGCTGCACCAGGCTCCAATCTGATCAAGCAATGTTTCTAAAACTGGATGCCCTTCCTAACACCAACCACTCTGAGAGTGTTGTGGGTGCTTTTTATATGCCACCAGCACAGGAGTCAGTCAGGCGGGCTTGGCATCGATCATGTTCAGATAGTGCTTTTTACGTGCCACCAGCACAGAAACCAGTCAGGCAGGCCTGGCATCAATCATATCCAGATAATGCTTTTTACGTGTCACAGACTTATATACATTTTTTAATATATAAACAATTCCCTTATATATGTCTCTTCATAGGCAGTGTTTAATGAAAGATGAAATTCCATGTGAAAGGACAGCTGGATTGTAAAAAACTAATTCAAATGCTTATGTATGACGAGCATGAATGTTAACCATTCAATTACATACCAATTAGAAATTCTTATATCATATGTTATAGTATAAATAAATTCTTGAATTTTCAATTATATATCAATTTAATTTTATCATTATACACATATATATTTATATAGACAACAGGCTTTCTTTCAGTTTCTTATTTCTTTATGTCCACAAGGGGCTAAACATAGAGGGGACAAGCAAGGACAGACAAAGGGATTAAGTCGATTACATCGACCCCAGTGTGTAACTGGTACTTAATTTATTGACCCTGAAAGGATGAAAGGCAAAGTCGACCTCGGTGGAATTTGAACTCAGAATGTAAAGACAGACGAAATACCTATTTCTTTACTACCCACAAGGGGCTAAACACAGAGAGGACAAAAGGATTAAGTCAATTATATCGACCCTAGTGCGTGACTGGTATTTATTTAATCAACTCCGAAAGGATGAAAGGCAAAGTCGACCTCGTCAGAATTTGAGCTCAGAACATAGCGGCAGACAAAAAACCGCTAAGCATTTCGCCCGGCATGCTAATGATTCTGCCAGCTTGCTGCCTTCTTTCAATTTCTGTTAACCAAATTCATTGACAAAGCTTTGGTCAGCCCAGAGCGATGCTAAAAGATATTGAACCTAGAATCCTGTGGTTGGGAAATAAGCATTTTACCACACAGCTGCACCTTCATTTATATGTTGTTATATAATTGGATATGGAAAGAATTCACGCACCGAGTTTGAATTTCCAAAGTATTTACAACAGTGAAATATAAACTTTGCTGGCATTTGTTTACATTTTGCTTGTCAAGGTTATCGCAAGTTAATTGTCTTTGCAAAGCAGCTGTGACAGAATAGGAATCACCTCCACTTTGGTAAACATGCCAAAATGTCCACTATTTCAGTCATCTAATATTCTCGTATTAAAAAGCTGTGAAGATTCTGTAAAACTCGAATTCTAACACACATACGCATATGCAAATACACACACACAACTTTATAGTGTAATCATTATCACTGAGATGTGCATTTTGTAACTCTCTCACAGATGAACTTGGAGAGAGAGAGAAAGAGAGAGAGACAGGTGGAGAAGGAAGAGGAGAAGGGGAGAGCGAAGGAAAGGGAGAGAGAGAAAGAGAGGGAGGGAGAGGGAGATGCTCTCTCTTTATATAAGACACATATCTTAATAGAGCAGACATCCATACAAAAACAAGATGGCATCATGTTGATTTGCAATAGTCAAATGTCTCTCAAGACATATCTGCTGAACCAACTCATGAAATATCATTATGTATCTACAGGGGGGCGGTGGAGCAACAGAGATATTGAAATGACAAACAAAATCACCACCAATGATTAATTAGTCATCCTTCTTTCCAGCTTCTGAGTTCAAATCTGTGCAGGAACCGAGGAAGTGTCCGTGTGGATATTCCATGGTTTAAATCAGTGATTCCCAGCCTTTTTCAGGTTGACGCCCACTTGGCATCAGGGCCACATTTCTATCACCCCACCCGACTCACCACCAGAAATATAGACCACTTCCTGTAACAATTTCAAAACAACAATATTTCACAAATAAAACTTAACTTCTATATTAACCCCGTTATTTTGCGGTTTTACATCCATCGCTCTTTTGGGACCGCCCCATTATTGCCCTCACTTTACTTCAGTGCCCCATTGGATCTTTGCACCACCCCCAGAGGGTCAGTATTGTCCACTTTGGGAACCACTGGTTTAAACAAAAACAACCACCAATTATTAAAGATCAGTATAACATTTTAAATGTTTTATTTATAAGTTATAAAAATGTATGCATGTAGGTATGTCTGTGTGTCTATGTATGTATGCAGGTATGTATGTATGTATGTATGTATGTATGTATGTATATATGTATGTATGTATGTATGTATGTATGTGTGTATACGTGTATGTATGTATGCCTCTTCTGTTTTTAAGCCCTAAATTCTTCCTCTCAAGAAACAGCTACATTGTAACAAAGATGGAAAGTTCCATCTTTGGAATGTAGATAATGAAAACAATGTCACATTTTAAACCTGAGGAAAGTCTTGCATATTTTTACCATTCCACTTACAAACTGCAGTTGTAATGTGCAAGTCAGTTGGTTGATTATTTTTCCTGAAAATCCAAGCCTATCCAGATCGACAGTTAAGCATTTACTTACAAAACAAAATGCTCCAGTTATTATTGGTATAAATGTAAATTTGTAATCCAGATATAGAAGCTGGAGGTTTTGAAGAAGTTGCCACTAGTATGGATGGATGGATGGATGGATAGATGGATGGATAGATGGATGAGAAATCAAAAGACAATGCAAATAAAAGCTGCTTAATGTGTTTCAGTTATTAGATTGTGGCCATACTGGAGTACTGCTTTGAGGAAATTTAGTCAAATGAATTGATCTCTCCACACAGACACACACACATATATACAATAGGCTTCTCTCAGTTTCCATCTACCAAATCCAGTCACAAGGTTTTAATCAGCCTAGGGTTATAGTAGAAGACACTTGACCAAGGTGCTAAGCATTGGGACTGAACCCAGAACCACTTCTTACCACATAACCACATCTGAGAAAATACAGTTCACCAGATATACTTAAGACAACCTCTTGTTGTTGTCGTTGTTTTGGTTGTAAGGGCAGTTGTTAATGTCCAAACCCATGAACTGTTCAACTGTTTTGCAGTATTGATTGTCAAACGTGAATGGTTGGTAATGTCAGTGTGTTGGGCAACAGCCATGTTTGTGTTTCCAGGTAGATATTCTAACAAATTCAAGGAAGAAGTTCAGGAAACATCGATATTGTTGCCCAATGCCTGTGTGTGTGTGTGTGTGTGTGTGGTGAAGGAATCTTTGTCATGAATATATACATATATATTTCTTTTTTTTATTTTAGTTTCAGCTCACGAGCTGTGGCTATGCTGGGGCACCGCCATTTATACATATATATATGTATAAATGCATACATATATATATATATATATATATTATATATATATATATATATATATAATATATATATATATATATATATATATACTTTATTTAAAGCAGCAGAAAATTCAACAAAATCTGTTACACTGAGTTTCTCGTTGCCGTTCATCAGACAGTTTTTGCTTTAAATAAGCATATTACTCTACCACTGGTATTTGAGTACTCTTTTTTCCACCTTGTTTCACATTTATGTGTTTACTCCGGTATATATATATATATATATATATGTATGCATGTATGTATGTATATGTGTATGTATGTATGTATGTATGTATGCATGCATATATACACAAGTGTATGTGTTTGTGTGTCTTTGTTACCAGTGTGCTGGTGTGTGCATGCATGTATATCTGTGTATTTATACATGTATATTTGTGTATGTGTGTGAGTGTGGTGAAGGAATCTTTGTCATCAACATATATATATATATATTTGTATGTATGTATGCACAAGTGTATGTGTTTGTGTGTCTTTGTTCCCAGTGTGCTGGTGTGTGCATGCATGTATATCTGTGTGTTTATGCATGTATATTTGTGTGTGTGTATGTGTGTGTGTGTGTGTGTGCACGCGCGCGTGCATATATGTTAAATGGAATAGTTTAAGACTTAAATCTGAAAATGCCTTTGATTAAGAAGAATTAATAAACACGCTTGTCTGAAGGACATCTCTTTCATCAAACCCAGTGATCTTCTGTGACTGACCTATATTTGGCATACATGCTGCTACTGTTGCTGCTGCTTCTGCTACTGATGATCATACCGATGCTGAATCTGTTGCTGATGCCACTGTAGATGGTTTCAGAATGGAGGAAGATGTTTATATATTCTGTGCCATTTTTATAGGTCATTTCTTTAATATCACTTCAATCAAATATGCCAGTATCTTCCAGCCATGGAACTTTGAAAGTTTCAGGTTTTTTTCTTTATTTTTTTGACATGTTAGGAAAATATTACTTTCAGTAGAAATGGTTCTACTTTGCAAAAGATTTCCGCTCAGTGTTATTTTGTATGTTCTATAAAAAATTTAATATTTTTGATATGAAATTGTCAGCTTGTAAATCAATTAAAAATATGAAATTAAATACTTGTATATTTTGCTTTGGACATATATTCTGTGATATGCAGTTGCACACATATGTGCATGCACATATATCTACATGTACACATTGCAAAAATATATATGTACATAGATAAATGCATTTCTGTCAAATTTGACAATAAGTAGTCATTTTGTTTGACCAACTTTATAATGGTTTCAAATTTTGGCACAAGGCCAGCAATTTTGGGGAGAGGTTAAGTTGATTACATTGACCCCAGTGTTCAACTGGTACTTATTTTATTGACCCCAAAATGATGAAAGGTAAAGTCAACTTCAGTGAAATTTGAACTTGGGATGTAAAAATGGTGTGGTAATGATTCTACCAGATCCCCACCTTCGCTCAAGCTTAATATTTTGATCATTGACTCAATGTCTAAGTGTCTGAGTATTCCACAGACATGTGTACCCTTAACCTTTTAGGCACTAACTCTTCTGTGACTGCCTTTGCTTCTAAGGTGCAAATTTTCTGATTTAACTCTTTTGTTACTATACTTTCATACTAAGGAAATTAACTCTGAGCATGTCATGGTGGTAGCATTAACACTGCTGATGTTTCACAACTACCATAACTACCAACGTTATTTCTCTTTTAAATATAAGCTTGAGAGTAGAGGCAACAGAAAGGAGTTCTAGCTAGATTAAATCTCCAAGCAGTTTAAATGCAAATATTTCTGAGATCCAAGTGGCAAACAAATATTATCAGAAGGGCACCATGAAGTTATAACCGGGAGGCACCCTGTCCACCTTAGAGTGTAAGAAGTTAAGGGTAAAAGCACTTGCATGAGGTGGGGAGGTTCTTCTCTGAAGACCTGTTTTTCAGCTCTTAGGTTTGATCAATTTTGAAAATATTGAAGATTTAGTAAAATAATTTTATCATTATTAAGCTGGTGCTTAGAATATAATTAAACTGAAATTTTAATGGAAGACTTAAATCTAGAAGACTTCAAAACAGAAAATTTGTATCATTCAACCGAGAGTGGCCTCTGGTGCTTTGGCATCGAAAAGGTTAAAAGGATTTTAGTCAAAACTTTCCATCAAAATTTCATTTTAATTTGTACTTCAAACATCAGCTTAATGATTACAAAGTTAGCTTACTAAATTCTACAATATTTTCAAAACTATTTGTACTGAAGGCAGTATATTTCATTACAAATATGGTAACAGAAGGGTTAACGTGATCCAAATTAAACCCTTCATTCAAAATTTCTCATGCTAATACAGGTACAACTAGCTTAATAACAAAGTGTGAAATACACCAAGCTGAGCAATAAACAATGTTACTGGATTGTAGGACATCTGTTTCTCTGTTATTACACCTCATCAGCAACAGCAAGCAAATCCTTCGCTCGTAGTCCCTCAAGAACTACTATTCTTATATGCAGTTATCAAAGAATAAATTTGATGGCATGTGCAGTGACTTTTCTAGCTGCTAGAATAAATTTACGAAAGTCAAAGCAGCAATAATTGAAATAAAGCTGTACACATTTAAGATACTTATACACTCTCGGAGTGGTTGGCGTTAGGAAGGGCATCCAGCTGTAGAAACACTGCCAGATCTGACAGGCCTGGTGCAGCCTTCGGGCTTGCCAGACCCCAGTTGAACCGTCCAACCCATGCTAGCATGGAAAGCGGACGTTAAACGATGATGATGATGATGATGATACACAGTCACATGTGAAAAGACTTTCACTGTGGATAATGTCTAGGCTGAAAAATATTCCTTATAGACAAAATTTGTGAAACATACACAGAACCTAAGTGATAAATGGCATCATCGCACTGCAAGACATGTATAGGGATGTTTAGGTTTCATTGACTATTGGCAGCAACTCCTTGTTTGCTGCCCATTAAGAACTGTTGTATTGATATGTAAACTGCAAGTAAAAAATTTGCTGGTGTGTACAAAGCTTTGCTAAGCTAGGAAAGTTAGAGTTGAGCTCAGTAATAATTGAACTCAGAAGAATGTAAAGTGCTTGAAGAAATGATGAAGAGCATTTTCTCCAACATTCCAACATTCGCTAATGATAATGACAATGATGATGATGATGATGATGATAATAATAATAATAATAATAATAATAATAAATGCCCTGATGCAGTACCAGACAGTGGCTCCCATGGCTTCTGATCTTAACTGATCGGAAGTGTTATCATGTACATTGTTTTGTCTTGGTATAAAAGATGGGCTACAGCAAATATTCTGCTCAGTACCACAGATTTGCTTGTTAGTTGTTTGACCATAACCAGTTGGCCATGTCCCTTAGTAGCTGACGATATGTGCATCTCTGCTCACAAGCAGAAGTAGTGGGGGAGCATCATAGCTGTGTGTTGAAAGGAATTCTTGGAGGTTGGATAATTCACCTTTGGAATCATGGGTGGTTCATTCAACATCCTTAAACAATCCTTACTCAGGGATCTTTTGAGCAGGATGGGCTACTCCACCAGAAGAAAATTCTAACTGGGCCCCACCTGCAAGGTCATGGGCTGTTTATCTTAATATGGGATCACCATGTCGCACACATATGGTTGTGATGCATGTGCCCGGTGTACCCTTATCAGACGGGGAGTCATGATGGGTATACTGAGCTTCGTATATTTTACCCCAGTGTCACTTAATGCCATGCACTGCTCTGTCACTCAATAATAATAATAATAATAATAATAATAATAATAATAATAATAATAATGATATAGCTAGATATGAGAGGAGTTCTACAATTATTTACAAGAATGTAAAGAGGATTTTATGAAAAAACCATACAAGTTTGGTACATTTGATTACCATAAGTATTGTGTCAGGAAGTTTGGTTTTGTGAGAAAAGCAAGAATTCTGTCAAATAGCATCAAATTGGATTTTTGGCATTGTGGCTTGAATTCTTTCGATTCTCTTTGGGGAAATTAAATGCAGTTGAAAATAGCAAATGTAGGTATGTAAGTGTGCAGGTACATATGTATACGTGTATATAAATATGCATGCATCTGAGTATATGTAAGTGCTTGGCTACATATCTGTAGATACATATATATGAAATGTATATATGTGTATATATGTATGTATATATATGTATATGTATATATATATATTTATATATATATAGTATACACCTATATCCACATATATACAAACTATACAAACACATATTTATAAGGATTTATATATGTACACACTCACACATGCATACCTGAATGTGTATATATATATATATACACACAGACATACACATGCATACATACATATATATTTATTTATTTATATGTGTGCATGTGTGTGTATGTACTTACATAAATCCGTAAAAATATGCTATTTATTATCCATGTATGTATTTAACTATGTATATATCTATACATATATATGCTTAAATATATATGTATATATGTGTGTGTGCGTATATATATATATATGTATATATGTGTGTGTATATATATGTATATATATATATATATATGTATGCATGTATGTATATATATGTGTATATATATATATATGTATATATATGCGTGTGTATGTATATATATGTATATATACATATAAATATGTATACATATATATATATATATATATATATATATATATATATGTATATATACATATATATATGTGTATATATATATATATATGTGTGGAGGCGCAATGGCTCAGTGGTTAGGGTAGCAGACTCGCAGTTGTAAGATCGCAGTTTTGATTCCCAGACTGGGCGTTGTGAGTGTTTATTGAGCGAAAACACCTAAAACCCCACGAGGCTCCGGCAGGGGTTGGTGGGGGTCCCTGCTATACTCTTTCTCCACAACTTTCTATCACTCTGTCTTCTGTTGGCCTGCTCGCTTAGCCAGCGGGGAGGCATCATTTGAAGGCTAAAACAATGCGAAGCACATTGTGACTAGCGATGTGTACCAATATCTGATAGCCTGGTTAGTCACGTGATCACATTATATATATATGTATATATATATATATATATAATATATATATATATATATATATATATATATATATATATATTATATATATATATATATAAATGTATATATATATATATGTACATATATGTATGTATATCTCTATACGTGTACACGGTTGTGTGCATACATATATGTACATACATATATATATATCATCATAATCATTGTTTAACATCCACTCTCCATGTTGGAATGGGTTGGACGGTTTGACTGAAGACTGGTGAGCCAGAGGCTGCACCAGGCTCAATCTGATCTGATAGATTCCTTCATATAGGAATGGTATGATCTGTCACAAACTGCGTGATCTCAGCATAGGCGGAAAACTAGGAGACTGGCTGCACAACTTCCTAAAAGATAGTAGGCAGGCAGTTGTGGCCAATGGAGCCATCTCCAAGGAAACTCAAATAACAAGCGATGTTGCACAGGGCACTGTCTTGGGGCCACTGCTGTTCATAGTGACCCTTTCAGACATGCCCTCAGTTGCTAAGATGGCCACCCTTGCTAGCTATGCAGATGACACAAAAGTCTCTCGTACAATATTGCACATCTGCAATTGGAGTTGGATACAATATACAGGTGGGCTGAGTGCAACAACATGCAGTTTAATGCAGGGAAGTTCCAAGCCCTGTGCTACCGGTACACAAATGTGAATGACATGCAGGATGGATACACTTGCCCGGGAAGAATTCTAATTCCTGAGTCAATATCAGTGTATGACCTGGGCACTGACATGAGCAATGATGCATCTTTCCAAGTGCATATTACTAATTTGGTAATAAAATGCAGACAGTTAGCTGGATGGATTCTCCGAACTTTCAGAACAAGAGAGAAGGAGACGCTGATGGTCCTTTGGAAGACATTCGTCCTCAGCCACTTGGACTACTGCTTCCAACTATGGTCACCACACAATATAAAACTAACAGCAGAACTCAAAGCAATCCAACGCAGCTACACTAAGAAGATCGTCTCAATGCAACATATCAGCTACTGGGAAAGACTGAAAGTATTAAAACTTTTCTCCCTGGAGAGAAAGTGGGAGAGATATGCAGTGATATATATCTGGAAAATCCTGGAGGGTCTTGTCCCGAATTTTGGCATTCAAAGTTACCCCAACAGCAGAAATATATTTATATATATATATATATATATATATATATATATATATATAGTTTAGAGGGTTTGGAGACAATGTACAGGAATTTTATATTAGAAGTAATAAGGTACACAGAAATTCGGATGTTTTTTTAGTTACAGATATTTATTTGTATATTACATGTTTTTATACATCATATATCATATATCATATATTAGTACTTTTGTCCATTCTAGTGGAGTTGTCAAATATTTGCGCGTGCATGTGTCTGTCTGTCTGTCTGTCTTTCTGTGTCTCTGATGATGACAATGATATGATGAGGATGATGATGATGGCATATTTATGTGTTTGTGTAACTATGTGCATGTATCTTGGTATGTTTATAGATAAAGATTGGAACAATGTAGATCAAAGATTGAAAGAACATGGATCTTGCTGTAAATGTCTTTGAGCAATAAAATACTGGGCCAAAACCAAAAAAAAATGGAAAGAAGGAATATTCAGCTTCACTGATTCCCATATGGTCCAGCATATTTCCTGAAGAAATGTAATTTAGGTTATTTGACATATATTCCAAGATTGGTCCTGAATGACCTGGGTTGATGTTTGGAAACTCTACAAAATATATTCTAAAGATAAGGAGGAAATCTTCAGAGACACCAGTGTTTGATGTGTGTGCACATATACATACATACACACATATATATATATATATATATATATAATATATATATATATATATATATGTATATATATGTATGTATATATGTATATATATATATATATATATATGTATATATATTCACACATAGATAGATAGATATGTAGATGGATAGATAGATAGATAGATAGATAGATAGATAGATAGATAGATAGATAGATAGATAGATAGATAGATAGATGCATACATACACATATATATAAACAAATATATGCATACATATATATTGTGTGAGTCTTAACAAATTGTTCATGGAATTGTCAAAGCCCTGCTAATTCTGGCATTGAAATAACCAAAAGGAAGAAAACTACTCTTATGACATTGATAACAGCAACTACAATAGCAATAACAACAACAATAATATCCTGGACCTGGAAAGAAGTAGAGAATTAAAATGGTTAATGTGGCATCCTGAAGGAACTGAGAATCAAGGCTGAGGAAGCAAAGAGAAATATTGAAGCCATAGAAATGGAAGTTTCCTAACAAAATGGTTCTTAAAGACATTGGGGCAATTGCCAAACTAATAAATGAGCATGTTGTTGTTGCTGTTGTTGTTGTTCTGATGTGAAATACTTTCTTTGGTCATCATCATTGTCATCGTTATCACCCATCTGCTTCCCCCTCTCTGCTCCCTTCATCATCATCATCATTATCAGTGTCATCATCTTCATCATCGTCATCATCAACATCATCATCAACATTGTCATAGTCTTCATTATCGTCGTCGTCGTCATTGTCATTGTCATCATCGTTGTCATCAACATTGTCGTCATCATCATCATCATCATCGTCGTCTTCATCAGTGTTAACATTATCTCTGTTTTCATCATTACTGCCACCATCATCATTATCATGTTGAATTGCCATCATCTTCTTCACTGCCATCTTCATCCTCCTCCTCCTCCTCATCATCATCATCATTGTCATCATCATCATTGTTGACGTCGTCATCATCGTCATCATCATTGTCATCATCATCTTCATCATCATCATCATCACTGTCATCATCGTCGTTGTCATTTTCATTGTCATCAACATCGTCGTCATCATCATCATCATCATCATCATCATCATCTTCATCATCATCATCACCATCGTCGTCGTCATTTTAGTCGTCATCATCATCATCATCATCATCGTCGTCGTCATTTTAATCGTTATCAACATCATCATCATCATCATCATCATTATAATCATCATCATCATCATCCTCAACAACAGCAGCCACAGCAGCTGCACCAATATATTCTTTGCCCTCGCACTTTTCAACGCTGACATCAGTTTTGGTCTCCGTGTTGTAGAATTGTCGTTTGGCAGCTGTGTCAAACATTTCTGTTGAATAATTCACAGAATAAATAAATAAGTAAATAAAAGACATTGGAAAAGTAAAGGAACAATCGAATTATTATGATTTATTGAGTCTAGAAAAAATGATGTTCTTTCAAAAGAATTGTAGATGTAATTCTGGATTGTGTCTTCATCTTTGAGCTGCCATATATGGAAATATTCGGTAGGATCATTTAAGAAGAATATTATCAAGTTAGTAATAATCTGTTCCATGATAAGTACAAGGCCTGAAACTTTGAGGAAACATCAACCCCAGTTCACAACTGGTACTTAATTTATCGACCCTGAATGGATGAAAGGCAAAGTCGTCCTCGGCGGAATTTGAACTTAGAACGTAAAGACAATTGAAACTACTAATATTGATTTTGGATTTAGGCACAAAGACAGCATTTTTTGTTTTTTCAAGTGGAATTGGTTATTCAGTATCAGTACCATTACCCCCCCCCCTCTCTCTCTCTCTCTCTCTCTCTCTCTCTCTAGTGTGTGACCAGGACTTATTTTATCAACCCCAAAAACAATATATACAAAAGTTGGTCTCTACAGGATTGGAACTCAGAATGAAATATGATTGTGACAGTTTAAGTGATGACATTGAAAATGATGATGACGATGACAGAGACGATGAGGAAGAGGAGAAGGAGGAGGTAACATTGATAATGATGATGAAGGAAATGACGATGACGATACGATGACGATGATGATGATGATGATGACAGCATTGATGACAATGAGAGTGATGATTATAAACACCTATCGGTATATGGCCATGACAGCTGGTGAGAGAGACACACAGAGCTGTGTTGGCTCATGGCTTGTACCCATTTACAGCCAAATAGACAGGAGTAATGGAAAATGAAGTGCCTTCTTGCTCAAGACCACAATGCATAACCTGGCCCAGGAATTGAATCCACAATATTGTGAATACAAGCCAAATACCTTAGCCTCTTGGCTAAGTGCCTCCACACACTTTGACTGGTCCACCTTGATATTTTCTTATTCCATTTGCAATATTTGTGAGACATTATTCCATCACTATGTCTTTCAGAGCTATTAACACCCGGCTAACATTGTTCCTTACAGGACTACAGTGGACATAAGGCTTTAGATATTCATCTGTTCATAAAACACAAGCAGTATACCAAAGAAATTTATTTGGGATTCTGGGTGCTGGTGCCACATAAAAAACATTGGTGATGGTGCCATGTAAAAAAGCACCCAGTACACACTGTAATGTGTCTGGTGTTAGGAAGGGAATTTAGCTGTTGAAACCCAACCAAAATAGACTATGGAACCTGGCATGGCCTCTAGCCTAACCAGTTCCTGTCAAGCCATCCAACCCATGCCAGCAGGGAAAACGGATGCTAAATGGTGATGGTGATGAAGCTGAATATAATATTCTAATTAGAATATTTTAGTTTTCCAGATGACATGAAACACATATTACCAAGTCAAGGAATTGGAACCCCTGACTTGGCAATATGCTGAATTGTTCAGTGATGCATGGTGCTTTATTTTACATTGCTTTAGACTTCTTAGCTGTAAATGAGCACCAACCAGTAACTGGGATAGCTCCCCCTCTATTCAGCAGTCACATCCTCAATGTGCCACTGGATGCAAATGGTTGCTACTGTCTGCCCATCGTGGACTAGGCAGTGCATTATGTCCTTGAGCAAGACACTTCTCTTTCATGTTACATCAGTCAACTCAGCCATAATAGATAGATAGCAGCTGGGTGGTGGCACAGCTCCCTTGCTCCCCACCTCTAAATAGATAGATAGCAGCTGGGTGGTGGCACAGCTTCCTTGCTCCCCACCTCTAAATAGATAGATAGCAGCTGGGTGGTGGCACAGCTTCCTTGCTCCCCACCTCTAAATAGATAGATAGCAGCTGGGTGGTGACACAGCTCCCTTGCTCCCCACCTCTACTGTCACATCTATAATGTGCCACACGAGGAAGGCCTCAAAGAAATCTATGTCTGCTTGCAACCACATAAGTGTTTAGAACTATTTTCAAAAGCATGATTCATTCTAACAAGCCATTAACACTCATGAGTGATGACAGACTCAACTAAAACACATTGACAGAACATCTATGTTTTTATGATTAAAAAATTATGCAGAGTGTGAAAGAAAGGATTAAATAACAACTAATTCTTTACCTTAACCATATAAAAACATAACAAAAACGACAATTTATTACTTCTGTTTAACTTTATTATGTGCACAATTGACCAGGAAAAGCAATAAACACAGAACCGAAGTATCTACAAATTTCAAATAAAATTGAAAATACATTTTCCAAGCTAACATTACTTTGTATAAATGCCAAACCATGAACAGTTTATTACAAGTCTTTGACAAACAATTTTGTTTATTTCCAGATAAACTGTTGAAGATATTTATGACCTCAAATATAATTAGTGTTTTTTGTTGACACTTGTCTCCATTTGAAGTCATTACAAAGTAACAGAGATGATGCATAAAATTAACACTAGTCATTTGAACTTTGAAATTAATCCTAATCTTTAGTAGAACTTGTAATAATATCAGAAGTAAACCTCTGTATTTTAATGAATCCAGGTCTATCGTTATAGAAATAATTAATTAAAAGCTTACAAACATCACTAGTAATCGACTTGACTTATAAGCAATAAATCTCTTGCATAAAAACATTGCTGGAGATTTGTCACCAGAGACTACATGAAAATTCTAGAAATCCAACCTGCAATTTAGTTTGTATTCTTCAAATCTTATGAATTTATCAGTAATAAATTAGTTATAAATTAATAATGAATTAGGCAGCAGCATGGCTGTGTGGTTAAGATGTTTACTTTTCAATGATTCAGTTTCAGGTTCAGTCCCACTGCATGGCATCTGCAGCCAAGTATCTCCTGTTCTAACCAAAAGCTGACTGTGACCTTGCAAGTGAATTTCATTAGCACACACTGAAAGGAACCACCATAAAAATACATATATATATAAATATGATGCAGAGGGGTTGAGTTCCTCTCACATGTTGGGCCTGATGGCGGCAAAATGGTTGAGTGTTTTTCTAGCATTGGGCCTCACAGAGACAACAGGACTGAGTTTCTTTCAAGTGTTGGACCTCATGGGGGCAAAGTGGTTGAGATCCTTTTGAGTGTTGGGCCTCACAGAGGCAAGGTAGCTGAGTTCCTTTCAAGCATTAGGCGGCCTCACAGAGGCAAAGTGGCTGAGTTCCTTTTGAGTGTTGGGCCTTACAGAGGCAATGACCAAGACCTTTGGTATTATGTCATGCTTGAGAAGAAGACCCATGAAGCCAAGCAAAATCACAGTGATGGCAGATACCAGTGCCACGCAAATTGGCACCTGTGCCAGTGGCACATAAAAGCACTCACTACACTCTCAGAGTGGTTGACAACAGAAGGGCATCATGCCAAATCAGTCTGGAGTCTGGTGCAGCCTTCCAGCATGCTAGTCAAGTCAAACTGTCCAACCCATGCCAGCATGGACAATGGATGATGATGATGATGATGATGATGATGATATACATGCATACATATTTAATAAAATCATAATTAACTCTTTCTCCTATATTTTCTTTCACCCAAAACCAAGAACTTTTCAGCAAACCCTCGTACATGCATTTGGTAATGGTTGACAGTGACTTTGAAGTTTTGACCGACTGTCTGATGAAGCTCTGTCATAACTACGAGTTCAGCATCAACTTTTCACTTATGAAAGTTGGTAAATATGTACTCTACTAAAAAGTACTAAAAAGAGTAAGTGTTTAGCTTAGTATTAAATTGTTTTTATATATAACTTGACATAAAACAAACTTTTATATATATATATATATCATCATCATCATTTAACGTCTGCTTTCCATGCTAGCATGCTTTGGACGATTTGCCTGAGGTCTGGTGAACCAGACTCCAATCTGATCTGGCAGAGTTTCTACTGCTGGATGCCCTTTCTAACACCAACCACTCCAAGAGTGTAGTGGGTGCTTTTACGTGCCACCAGCACGAGGGCCAGTTAAGTGGTACTGGCAACGATATATATATATATGTGTGTGTATATATATATTGTCCTCTCAAAAGTACTTGCAAGTACTTGGTGACCCTGTCAGTGCTGGTACCACTGTAAAGTGGTTGGTGTTTGGAAGGGTATCCAGGAGTAAAAACCTTGCCAAACCTGACCTCGCCTGTACTTGTGTCACATAAAAAGCACTAAGTCCACTCTGCTGAGTGGTTAGTGTTAGGAAGAACACCCAGCTGTAAAAATCCTGCCCAATCAGTTACAGAAGTCTGGTGAGGGTTTCTGCCTGGTCAGCTCCTGTCAAACCATCCCACCCATACCAGCATGGAACGTGAACGTTAAACGATGATGATGATGATGATGATGATTTATATGTATGTATGTATATACACATACATGAATGTATGTATATATGTGTGTGCAAATATGTCGTCTTGTTCTGACACTGTATGCAAATTAGGAATGAACATCAACATCACAGAAGCAAAGCAAGCAGTGTTGTTCATTTGCAGTTTTCTATGCAAATATGTTCAGTCTTTTCGCTTCTCATATTCAAAGGAATAGAGGAAGCCTTGACTTATTTGGAAGCAGGGGGAGTGTTGATGGGAGTGAGAGCATCCGGCTGTAGAAAATCTGCTAGAAGCAATTACTACAACAACTGCTAATGCTACTACTAAAACAACTACTACTACTACTACCACCACCATTACCAACACAACAACACCACCACAACCACCAACACCACCACCACAACCACCACCACAACCACCACTACTACCACTACTACCACCACTACCACTACTACTACTAGTACTACTACCGCCACCGCCACCACTGGCATTACTACCACTACTGTTGCTGCTGCTGCTGCTGTTATGTTGTTGTTGTTGTTGTTGTTGTTAAGCAACAAGATGTGTAAGGGTGATGGTCTAGGGCTTAGGGGTGGGAGATCGCAGACCTTGGAAAAAAAAAAACTTTAGTTGTCTTGTTGTAGCTGAGGGCTCTTTGTTGATGCCCGACACCAATGGGAGGTGGCCCTCGAAGTCGCTGGAAATGGAGATCTCCAGGTTCAAATTCTTGAACGGCTGCTGCTGCTGCTACTACTACTGTTTCCTCTGCTGTTGTTTCTATTGCTATTTTTAACATTCCATCTCTATTTAAAACAATTTAATTTCAAAGTGTGTGAGGGTGAGGGTGGCTGTGTCATTTATACTTTTATAATTGCTTGTGTGTGTGGGTGTGTGTGTGTGTGTGTAAGTGTGTATGAATGTGTGTAAATGTGCGTACGTGTTTGTGTGTCAATGATTGTGTATGTGTGTATATATCGAAGAGTATGTATCTGTATATATGTGTATATGACAATGCTGAGTGTGTGTCTATGTGTGTGTGTGTGTGTATATACATACATACATAAATATATATGTATATATATATATTATATATATATATATATATATATATGTATATATATATATATATATATATTATATATATATATATATATATATATATATGAATGTATGAATATGTGTGTGTGTGTGTGTGTGTGTGTGTGTGAGTGTGTGTACATGTGTTGTAATTTTATATCTTTGAATGTTTGTGTTTTGTTTATTGATAGAAAATTATTTGAAACAATTTCCTTCCATAAAGTATTTCCAAATAAAATTTAACAGGAAAATAAGATAAAACAAAACCAAAAATCAAAAGAAGAAAATACAATAAAATTTAATATAAAATAAAATAGAATAAAAACAACAAAAAAAAGAAAACATGAATGAAAGATACTTATTAAATTAAAGATGCTTCAATGTTTCATTCTACTCTACATTTATTTAACACCCAGCACACGTCTATACACACCTGTGTGTGTGTGTATATCTATGTATGTCTCTATATATATATATATCTTCACACACACACACATGTATGTATGTATGTATGTATGTATGTATATGCATTATACACATTCATAGATGTACGTGGGAACTATTATGCCTACCATACCTTCGTATTAACTCTCCCTTTTCTACTTAGAGTTGTATATGAGTGGATGTAGATGGCTGTGGGTGTATATATGCACACATACATACATGCATACATACATACATGCATACATACATACATACATACATGCATACATACATATACATATATATATATAAATATATATATACATACATATATACATACAGGCATATATACATACATACATACATATATATATATATACATTGGTACATACATATATATATAATTATATATTCATATGTGTGTGTGTGTGTATATATATGTATGTTTACATATATACAATATATATATATATAAATACGGAAATGTGTGTGCTTATGTGTATATATGTGTACATATACAAATTTATACACACAAAACACGAATGGACAAATACATACACACCCACAGTCCCACATGCAGACTCATACACACTCACAAGCCTATACATACATGTGTGTAGAGAGAGGGAGAGGGGGTGATGGGGGCAGGAGGGAAAGCAAGCTACACTCAATTTATATTACCTTATATATATATCCTAAATACACCCATCTACACACAAACACAACAAACACCCATTACAACCTCCTCTCCCTGGCTCTATCCTTCTCTCTTTCTATCACAACAACAGAAATAGTATTTTTTCTGTATTTAAGAATAATGCCAATAATATAGTGTTTATAGTTTGTTTATTTCGTTTCCATTTGGAAAATATCATTATATAATTTCATTTCATTTACTTCTTGTCTCTCCTCACACATACTTATTATCCGTTTTGCTGCTTATTTCGTGAAAGCTATCAATCATTATTGAATTTTATAGCAAACTTGTCTAAAATTGTACTTTCACTTTCGTTTTCAATGTTAGTGTACGTATAAGGGTATGTGTGTATGTGTGTGTAAATGTATGTATGTAGGTGTGGGGGTAGATGTGTGGATGTGTTGGGCTGGCAGTGTTTGTTTAATTGTTATGCTGTTATCTTTAATCAGTTTGTTTACATGAATATGTTTGTGTGTGTGTGTGTGTGTGTGCGTATGTGTGTGTGTATGTGTGTGTGTGCGTGTACATGTGTGTTAATATGTGTGTGTGTTTGTGTGTGTGTGCGTGCACATGTGTGTGTTTGTCTGTGTGGGTGTGTGTGTATGTCTGTGGGTGTGGGTTCATGTATATGTGTATGTTAATATGTGTAATGTGTGTGTGTTTGTGTGTGTATTTGTATGTGCAAATGTGTATGTATGAGTGTGTAAATATGTGTAATGCGTGTGTGCAAGTGTGTGTGTATCTGTGTTAGTATGTGTAATGTGTGTGTGTTTGTGTGTGTGTATATGTATGTGCAAATGTGTGTGTGTTTATGTGTGTGTTGATATGTGTAATGTGTGTGTACAAGTGTGTGTGTTTATATTTGTAATGTGTGTGTGTATGTGTATGTTAATATGTGTAATGTGTGTGTGTGCAAGTGTTTGTGTATGTGTTAATATTGTAACGTGTGTGTGTGTGTGTGTGTATACATTGGTAAGAAATTACTTCTTTTGTGTTAGAGAATCTTAATTAAACTTGTAAATTAATAACTTATTTATAATATATGTGTGTGTATGTATGCATCTGTATACATACACACATACACACACACACACACATATATAAATATGTATATATGTATACATGCACATACAAATATATACAAATACACACACACGCACACACACACACATAGATAGGCATGCATATACTTGTATATATGTGTATGTGTGTCTATCAGTATATATAAATGCATATACAGCATCATCATCATTAGTTAATGTCTTTGTTCCCTCTCTACATGGTCTGATTGGTTTGCTGTGTCCAAAGTTTGCATCATATTCCAATGTCTGCATGACATGGTTCCGGAGCCTGGATGACATCACCACCTTGGTCACCATGCAACTTGAATGCTGACCTCACATGTCCAGGTGATGTTTATAAATATATATTCTTGTATTCTGTTATACATGTTTCAGTAATTTTGACTGAGGCCATGCTGGAGACCCGCCTTAAAGAGTTTTTAGTCGAAGCAATCGACCCCAGGACTTAGTCTTTGTAAGCCTAGTACTTATTCTATTGGGCTCTTTTGCCAAACCACCAAGTTTGCAAACACACCAACATCAGTTGTCAGGCAATAGTGGGAGAAAGAGGGACAAACAGACACAAAGACACACACACATGAAATATACATATATATATATATATCTGACAGGCTTTGGTCAGACTGAGGCTACAGTAGAAGACACTTGCCCAAAGTGCCACACAGTGGGGTCGAACCTGGAACCATATGGTTGGGAAGCAAGCTTCTTATCACAGAGCTACGTCTATATATATGTATATATATACATCACAAGATCACATGACCGACCAGACCATCAGATGTTGTTACACATCGCTGGTTACAATGTGTTTGCATTGTTTTAGCCTTCGAATGAGGTCACCCTGCTGGCTAAGCAAGTGGGCCAATATATATACATATATACACATATATATATGTATAAATGCATGTATATATGTTTTACACATACACACAGGTATATACATATCTATGTATATGTGTGTGTATATGTGTGTGTGTGTATGTGAGTGTGTGTGTATAAACAAACTTACATTTATTTTTATTAGAAGCGTTCAGATGCGTATTGTATGACACAAACAAGAAGGTGATATTTTTCAAATGTAATATTGCCATTACAACAGCAGAAATAATGGGTAAATTACCCTCATAAGACAGAAAATGTTATGACAATGTTACATTCGAGAAATACACATTTGAAGGCTTCTAACAATACAAATGTAAGTTTATATATGTTTGTGTATATATATATATATATATATATATATATATATATATATATATATATATATATATATGTATATATACTTTATTTAAAAACAGCAGAAATATAACAAAAGCTGTTACGCAGAGTTTCACATTCCTGTTCGTCAGACAGTTTTGTTAAAATGGAACAGAAATAACGATATAATCAAAACTAGTTAAAGGATACACCTTTAAAAATGGATTTGTTTCGTTGGTCCTTTCAATTGACGGTCTTAACTTAAGCATGCAATGAACAAAATAAATGAATTCAATATATATTCATCCTATTGTAAAATCAAAGAAAACCTTTAATGAAAGAGTGGATTCAAAATACATATTGTAAATAATGATATACGAAATATAAGTCAATTAATATATTAAGATTAAAATTTAAATTTTCATGCTGCATTGCATAAATATTTTACAACGGTAAATACCCATATTAGACCATCTATGATATCCATATATACATCAAAATACACAGATGCATGCACATAGTTACACACATATACAAGCATATATATGTAAGACATAAATGCACGCACAAATACACATATACATATATACATATATGCATGCAACCATGCCCGTGTATGAAAATCTCTTGGTGTATACATATAGAAGTCAGTTATAACAGACAAGAGAGATATCTTAAATGTAGGGAGGGAGAAAGAAAAAGAAAATAAGGACCCTAAACGTAACAGCTAATGAAAGAAAGAGGGAAGTAAGGGGGAGAAGAGGAACACATATATATGTCATTTTACATATATGTATATATATATATATATATATATACACATAGTTGTTCAATAAACTATTTAGTGTCAAAAATGAGTAGATAAGTTGTCAGTGGGCAGTTTAGCTTAATGGTAAAGCATTCAGCTGGTCTCCTTAGGGATGTGGGTTCAACTCTTATGGGTGTTTGTTGACAACTTTCTGCCTTGTAAGGGTAATTTATCCATTATTTCTAGTCCCACCAGACTAGACCCTACACTGGTCAATGTTGACCATTCATTTGTACCTTTAATCACAGACTCAAGTACAGTTATTTGTTTTGTTTTTTCAGGATGACTAACCATTGTCCACATATCCACATATCCACATCTCCCATAACCACACCACTGATCTTAATCTAAGAAAACAGCAGCTGATATCGACCCGTATGTTTCAGCACCCATGGCATCAGAAGCAAAGCTCTCAGAATCCCAAAAGCTAAACACAAAGATCCAAAGGCGAAGGTGTAAACAGTTTTTATTCCTTTCGCGTTTTGGTGCAGGGCCAGCAATATCATGGACGGCCGTGGGGTTGATTACACCTACCTACTCCTCTCAACTGATACTTTTTTTGTCAGTCCAGAAATTATGGAAGGCCGAATTGACCTCAGCAGAAGTTGAACCCAGAAGGTAAAAATGGACAAAATATCACTAAGCATTTTGCCCAACATGGTAATGATTCTTCTGCAAGCTTTGTGTTTAATGAGTATTCTTTTATTCTTTTATTCGTTTCAGTCATTTGACTGCAGCCATGCTGGAGCACAGTCAAAACTCTTATTTAAATCACCAAAATACACTGATAATAACTACAGAAATCAACTGTCCGATGGCAAATGAGCTAAGACAATCTCTCAGCATACATTCAAGTATTTGGACTCACATGGACCAGTTTATGGACTGGCATAATTTTTAGAGGATAAACAATCAAGCATAAACAAATATACATTGAGATTCTCTTGATCTCATCTGTTGACTTTATTATATATATGTATATACATATCATCATCATCATCATCATCATCCTCACCATTGTTTAACGTCCGCTTTCCATGCTCTCATGGGTTGGACGGTTTGACTGAGGACTGGTGAGCCAGATGGCTGCACCAGGCTCAATCTGATCTAGGAGAATTTCTACAGCAGGAAGGGTATCCAGCAGTAGACACTCTGCCAGATCAGATTGGAGCTTGGTGCAGCCACGTGGCTAACCAGTGCCCAGTCAAACCCATGCCAGCATGGAATGCAGACGTTAAACGATGATGATGATGATGATGATGATGATGATGTCTCTGTGTGTATTTGTGTGTGTGTGTGTGTGTGTATTCACAGGTATGCCTCTGAGAGGGTTTGAAACTGAAATAGACAGAACCTCCATTTCAGCAATTAAGGTGTCAGATTAAAAAAAAATAATTGCAATTCTTTGAAATTGCCAATAAAAGGCATATACTCCACTAAAACAAGTATTGTACTGCAATCTTTTTCCTCTCTTACAACTTAAAAACTATCGAATCCATTCTAGAGATACACTTGACAGAATATAAAAACAAGAATTTCACATTAGATTGTGTTTGCTTCCAGGCAAGAATTTACGTAAAGGACTTTCTCATGGACCCTTCCATCTATGTATTTATTTATTTTTTAATTATATTTGGGTCTTAAGAGACTCTTTATTTTTGTTGATATCTCTAGAATATAAAGAAATATATAGAAAAATAAAGCTATGTATATATTTACACACACACACTCATATATGTGTGTGTGTGTGTGTTTGTGTGTGTGTTTGTGCGTGTGTGTGTTTGTGCGTGTGTGTGTGTGTATATAAATGTATGTAATACATATATATATATATACACATATACATACAGACATATTTGCATATATATATATATATATATATATACATATACACACACACGTACACACATACATACACACACACACACACACACACACACACACATATATGTATATATCAATGGATTCGGTAGTGTTTTGTGATTGTTTATTTGTTACCATTTATGGTATTTTTCATCCCCCAAGTACCAAATTCCAAACATCAGTCACGTTTTCAGGAATACTAAACAAAAATATAGATAAAAAGAAAAAGAAAAAGAACAAATAAAAAAGTCAGAAAATCAATTTCTTTTTTAGTTATTTACTGAATTATTTTCCGAAGAAATTTTTTAAAAATTACTTTCTATTTTTATATATTTTCTTTTTCTTTAAAGATAAATAAGTAAATAAAGATTTGATGTATAGAATCGGCAAAATATCTTGGTAACATTGTTGACAAGAATGTAGGTATTCTAAATACACTGAGCTATTAATCTTGATGACGGAGAGAGGATTCTGACTTCATGATGCCATTCCATGTCCAGTCATGATACGTGTCATCTCATGCATCAATATTTAATCATTCATTTACTTCCTCATTACACCATCTGTCGCTAATAAGTAAATAAATAAATAAATAAATAAATAATAATAATGATAATAATAATATTAATAATAATAATATAATAATAATAATAATAATAATAATAATAATAGTAATAATAATAATAATATTCCTTTCTACTGGAAGCACAACACCTGAATTTTGGTGGGAGGGTTCTAGTCGATTACATCGACCCCAGCGTTTCTCTGGTACCTACTTTATTGACCCCGAAAGGATGAAAGGTCAAGTCGACCTCAACGGAATTTGAACTCGGAACGTAAAGATAGGTGAAATGCAGCAAAGTATTTTGTCCAGCATGCTCACGATTCTGCCAGCTCCCTGTCTTAACAATGATAATGAGGTAGTTGTTGTGACCTGACGGACAGTACAAATCCCTAGCACACACAAACAATATCTTCAATCTACATCATCACATTATTGGATACTCTTTCTCTTTCTCTTTTACTTGTTTCAGTCATTTGACTGCGGTCATGCTGGAGCACCGCCTTTTAGTCGAGCAAATCGACCCCAGGACTTATTCTTTGTAAGCCTAGTACTTATCCTATCGGTCTCTTTTTCCAAACTGCTTAGTAACGGGGATGTAAACACACCAGCATCGGTTGTCAAGCGATGCTGGAGAGACAAACACAGACACGCAAACACACACACACACATATATATATACATATATATATATACATATATATATATACATATATACGACGGACTTCTTTCAGTTTCCGTTTATCAAATCCACTCACAAGGCTTTGGTCAGCCCGAGGCTAAAGTAGAAGACACTTGCCCAAGGTGCCACGCAGTGGGACTGAACCCGGAACTGTTTGGTTGGAAAGCAAGCTACTTACCACACAGCCACTCCTGTGCCTATGTTACATAATAATAATGATGATGATGATGATGATGATATTGTCATACCTGGGGATGCACACATAGGTGAACTAAGATCATAGGTATTGCCATACCTGGATTGCAGGAAATAGGTGACAAACAGTTGGGAAAGGTGGAAAATACAAGAATGTGGGCAATGTGGAAAGTAACTGTTATCCTTGTAGTTGTTGGGTTACTTTGAGCACAAATAACTGGGTTCGAGAAATATGTCGGAGAAACTGGAGAGAACATGAGGGCAGAGCATACCCCCTGCAAAACAAAAAAATTGCTTTATTGAGGAAATGGGGATAGCTAGGAATTTGAGATTGGTATTTAGGTGTTGAGTATCTTCTATGATACTTAATACTGAAGTACCAAGTCTTATAATCTATGGAAAGAGATCCTGTGAGACCTTTGGCAACAGAATGCTCTCAGCTCCTACAAATTCATCAGAGCAAGTGAGATCAAAAGCTCTGAGGAATTAAATATAATAATAATAATAATA
>NC_043009.1:28508899-28513899 GCF_006345805.1 Octopus sinensis | reverse complement strand
TTGTAAAATGTGCACAGCGTCCATTGTTCTTATTTTCTCTATTTAAGCAAGTTTTGTTTTTCCTGCAATCATGTCTATGAATTTTTCTCTTCTTTTCCTTAATATGTCTTTCTTTTCTTTATTATTATTATTGTTGTTGTTGTTAAGGTTGTCATTTTAGCAAATGGTTGGCAAAATACCATAAGGCATTTTTTTGTTGTTTGTTTGAGAATTCAGCCAATGATTGTTCTTATTTTTGTATTGTTGCTTTTGTTTGTTATGAACAGATATGATCAAATCTATGTTTAGAGGATATTTTCTTCAAGACTAAAATTTTGAAAAAGTTTTTAGTTTCTTTTGCAAACAAAAGTCTTTAGAAAATTGCATTTGTCAATTTAAATTCCCAAGAAAAGAGCTTTCATTTTGGAGAATTTTATTGTGTATATATATATTTTTTCAAACATCTAAATTACTTTTTTTTTTAGTGATTCAGCATGGTCACCTGTGGGAAAGCAGGGAGAGGTGCTAATTCCAAGTCATTGAACCAAATATACTTCCTCATCGCAAGAATCTTTTCATTTTTGAAAATTCTGAAGTACGATTAGAAATGTAAGTTGAAAAATGACAATTAAACCAACAGACAATCACAGTTATAACCACTGACAGTCACAATTTGATCGACCAAACTGCAAGCTTAAATAATAACAAGGAAATTATCAATAAACAATAACAGCAACTCACCCATTGCTGTTCTTACACACTAAAACATCACTCAACTCGAAGCAAAGGAAAAACTTGGCAGTTGTATGTTACAAAAGAGAATTCCTCCTTGCTTGACGAATTTATCCAGGGAAGGTGGCATAATTCTATTCTTCATTAAATAGAGTGAGTTTCCATATGTGCATGAAAGAGTTAATAGTCAATTTGCGACAAAGTGAGTGCTCCATCAATCAATGGAGAATATAAGAAAGTATATGCTGGTTTTTAAAACCAAAGAAAAATGACAAGCAGAGCTGGTGTGCCATACACCTGTCCATAGGCTGGTGTTGCAATTTATAGGTAAAAAGTACACAAGGTTCACAGCTTAGTTATTCTTTTTGCAGAGCAGTAGAGGTATGTAGCATACATGGAAGTTACTCTCAACAACATTTGGTGAGGTCTGCACAGACATCCAGAGTTTAATATAATCTCAAAGATCCCAGAGTAGAAAGAGATCAAAAAGGTAGTCCATTAAATTTGTGGCTGAGAGAAGGCATAGTTGTTATAAAGGTGGTTGTAAAGTCTACCTGGTCTTCAAAATCAGTGTTCTGCAAGTTTTTAAAGGAGACACAAAACACTAAATAGAAATGGTAACACAGTCATACAATTATACATTTATTCACATATTACAAACACACAGACACACTATGCAAATATTTATACATACACACACACACACACACATATATATTTGCATATATATATATATGTATATATATATATTTGCATACATATATAAATATATATATATATATCTATATATATAAAACTCTAGTTGTGTGAGTGTCTGTCCCCTTCGATTTAGATTCCTAACTCCTCCCACATTTTGCGGTGCAGTTTAACCAAATTCGGGTATCTTATAGTCGTGATTCATATCGAGCCCGTCTGACTATTAGCGCGCGTCAACGATGAGTCTACGATTTTAAAAATAATTTAACATCATTTTTTATTCCATTTTAATGCATAAAATGCATCGTATGTCGATGGCGGCGGAGTTGGCGTCCACGCTCACAGCTGCACCTGTTTGCTTCTCCCCCTTCCCTCCCTCGTGAAGCTGTGGGGAAGGGAGTGTAAAGAAATCAACGTCGTAATGCGTTGGGAAGGAAACCAGCGTTCTTTTAGAACAACGACTTCATGGCTTGAAGACACCAAAACAAAAATGGCTAAGAAAGCCCGAATTTATAAGGGAAGTAACTCTCTAAAAATGCTTATATAGTTATTTCCCTTACAAATCCGAGCAACGCCGGGCGATACTGCTAGTATATATATAAATTAGAAAAAAACACCTTTTATCAATTCAAAGTGAACAATTAATTACACCATCTAGAAATTACATATAATAGAAATATTAAAAATAAAAGAGCAATAATATAGCGATGATTAAGTAAATTGCAAAAAAATAATAAAAACGTATATATTTGATATATATTTGGTATATACCAAATATATACGTTTTTATTATTTTATATTTTTTTACAATTTACTTAATCATCGGTATATTATTGTTCTTTTATTTTTAATATTTCTATTATATGTAATTTTCTAGATGGTGTAATTTAATTGCTCATTTTGAATTGATAAAAGGTGGTTTTTCTAATTTATATATATATATATATTACATTTTGTGAAATTTGATTTAGTATTTCTAAATTGAATTTTTCCCTGTAAGTTAGGAATAATATTCCCTCAAATAATTATTGTATATATATATATATATATATATATACATATTCACAGTCATATGTATGTGATTTAATCCTCTTTCCTGTTAATATTGAACTGATGAATAATACAATGAATTAGCAGATATGTAAGAGCATTGGATAAAATAAATTACAATACTTTTCTCGATTCTCTGCATTCTGAAGTTCAAATCCAGTTAAAATAAAATTTACCTTTAAACATTTAATGTTTGATAAATAATCTGTGAGTCCAGTTTCAAACCAATTCTTCTTCTATCTTTCTGTCTCTTTTTCCTTGTTTCTCATTCTTATCCTCTTTCTTTCCTTCTCCATCTCTTTCTCTTTTTCTGTCTCTCTTTACCTATTTCTCTCTCTTTCACTCTTTCTCTCTCTTTCTTCCTCCCTTTTTTCTTTCACTCTTTCCTCTACTCACTTTCTCTGGGTTATGCTTGTAATTGCATGGTCAAGCTTTGAGACATACTGTCATACTGATTTGACCCTGATGATTATATAAATACTACACATGTCTGAAGAATACTCAGCCACTTACACACTAATTTCCTGAGTAGGCATCAAGTTGTTTTAACAGCTAACTACTCAGCATTGAAGCTGAATGAGATTCTACAAAAATGCAGAGGATTTGCTTCCAGAAGAATACTATTGCACATCAGAATTGGTCAAATATACAGTCATATATATACATTTATGCATTCACAAACCACATAGCGCCAATGCACACAAATGCACACTACACACACATGAATGCATGTAACTTACACACACACACACACATCATATTACTTGGATACAGGCTGGCTACTAATGTCCATGTACATTACACATATGCACGTTATTTGCTTGCATGCACATTGCTAAATACACATGCATACTATTCACATGCATTTGCATTATTTGCATGCATGCATGACCACAACCCACACATGTGCACAACTTGATACACATACAAGCTACTTGCACACATGTACATTACTCACATACACATGCACATCCTTTTGCATGTATGCACATTTCTTCTGTGCATCACACTGCATATACAGATGCACAATGCATAGTTATACACACTACTTACACACACAGGCTGCTCATACACATACATACTGCATGCACACATGCATATTAAACATGTACATACTCGTTACTTACATAGATGTACATGATGCACACACACACGTACATTAGCCACACATGTTCATTTTACTTACACACATACACAGCTCTGGCATACATGCCCTTATATGCACCCATGAATGCACATTCACATTACATATGCTCATGCACACTGCTCACAGACACATGCATATTACATGCACCCATGCACTCTGCTAACCACACACATGCACATTAGCACATTCCACACACACACACACATAGTAAAGTTCACAACCAAACAACCAAGCACCAGATGTAGCCATTTCCAGGTTTAGTTCTTTGATCATTGAGAGACAGATCTATATCTGTTAAGAGCAATAAGTAGAAATTGGAATTTATGAAAACATTGGGGTTATTTTGCATGACTCATATGAAATGGAACCGAAATGAGTTCTTGGGTATTTGGGGGCGGGGAACGAGTAATGGATTTAGCAGAGAAGAACATTCTACAGTGCAAAAGTTAATACATGGTTATTTTTCTCATTCCATATAATTGATATTTTTTCATATACATCTACATATATCTGTCTGTATATATATATATATATATATATATATATATATATATATATATATATATATATATATATATATAATATATATATATATATATATGTGTATATATATATATATATATATTATATATATATATATTTATATATTTATATATTTATGTAGTGTGTGTATATATATATATATATGTAATAAATTTTATGTATGTATATATAAATATATAAATAGACAGATAGATAGATATGTATGTATACATATACATACATATTAGTGTGTGGTGTGTATGTGATGAAGTTTAACAGTTCATAAATAGAATAATAATACATCAGAGAATATATGCATATAAACATAAAATTATAGTGCATATATGTTTCTAGATTCTACTTCCATTCAATATATTATCATCATCATCGTCATCTTCGTCACCTCCTCCACCACCATCATCATCATCATCATCACCATCATCATCACCTTCGTTGTAACCATTGTCATTCTCTTGTCGTCGTCATCATCATCATCTTCATTTTAATGTTCGCGTTTCCCTGTCTGCACAGATCAGATGGAACTGTAAACGTGGTATATGCTTTAAGGTTTTTACCAGCCAATAATTTTTTTCATGCCATCATCGGTAAACAAGGTACCACTCAGGATTCTGAGAGTCCTGTCTCTCTTCATTTGAGCTGATTACCTCGCTCTAGTAATTACCCTCGCAAGAACTGGAGATACAAGAGAGATCAGATTAAGGACAAATGAGTAAGAATGAAATAAAAGTTTTATGTGAAAAGTCCTAACTCCTAGAGAAGTTTGTCCAAGAAACCTGAGAGGATCCCCTCTCTCCTCATTGACATGGCGTATTCTGCATCAAGCACCAACCTAGTATTTGCTGGTAAGGTGGGA
>NC_043009.1:28501399-28503899 GCF_006345805.1 Octopus sinensis | reverse complement strand
AAGTTCAAAATTTTAAGGGAAATGGGGTGGTAGTGGGGTGGTTATTTTATTTTATTTTATTTTAATTACAAGTGAAGGTGCATGGCTCAGTGGTCAGACCGTCAAACTTATGACCATAGGGTTGTGAGTTCGAATCCCGAACCGGGCTGCATGTTGTGTTCTTGAGCAAGACACTTTATTTCACGTTTCTCCAGTTCACTCAGCTGTAGAAATGAGTTGCAACGTCACAGGTGCCAAGCTGTATCAGACTTTGCCTCTCCCTTGGATAACATCGGTAGTGTGGAGAGAGGAGGCTGGTATGCATGGGCGACTGCTGGTCTTCCATAAACAACCTTGCCCAGACTTGTGCCTCGGAGGGTAACTTTCTAGGTACAATCACATTGTCATGCGTGACTGAAGGGGGTCTTCGACTCCAATTATAATAACACGTATTTTTTTATGATATAGAAGAATAAAAGAGATATTTCTTATTTCGCCATAGCTTTTTAAAATATTGTTCTGGGTATTTTTAAAAAACTAATGTGCTAAAATATATTTTATTAAAATTCTTAATAATATACAAATATATTTTACGACTATAATATTAGTTTATTTTTCATATTTTATTTTTCATTTTTTATCTATGTTCTTGTTTTTAATTATTGAGGCTCATGCTTTAAGACATAAACATATCTAAATTCAGTCTTTTCTTGGGTCTGTAACTCCTCACATATCAAACATTACACTGAAGAGGTTCTTACCCACAAACATGAATTTTTATAATACTATTATGAGTAAGAATCAAAACAATTGTTTGTAATTTGTATTTAATATTTATTATTATATGAATATAATATAACATAGTATTATGTTAATAAATTTTGTATATACCCATGTGAAATTGGGTTTCATCCCCATAAGAGAAACCTGTATTCTTGTATTGGACCTATATTTAAAATATATATATATATATATATATATACACACGACGGGATTCTTTCAGTTTCCACCTGCCAAATCCATGTGGTTGGTTAGCAAGCTACTTACCACACAGCCACTCCTGCACCTATATATATATATATATATATATATATATATAATATATATTATTATTATTATTATTATTATATTATTATTATTATTATTATTATTATTATTATCATTATTATTATTATATTGCCTGTATGGCTTGTATTCACTGCCACTAGTGATGGTATTTCTAATAGTATTATCACTCTCATATTCATACGTATATATATATTATATATATATATATATATATATATGCATATATATTTATAAAGTAAACAGAAAATGGAGAAATATTGATCAACAACAATTGGCTTATATCAATTATTATTTTCTATTTTAATTTTTATTATCTTTTATTAAAAAATAATAATTGATATAAGTCAATTATTGTTGATCAATATTTCTCCATTTTCTGTTTATTTTAAATTTGGTTCCTGATAAACTCATGTTTATCTTTGTCATAACCTGTAAACTATGAGCATTATATGCTTGCATATGTATGTCCAGGTAATTATACAAGTAATTAACATAGGAAAATATACTGGTAGTATAACGGATATTTTTATTCCTTACACAGTTATTTCAACCTCTAACTCTACTAACCTACATATATATATATATATATATATATATATATGTTTATATATATATATAGACATCTCAATGCTTTTAAAGCAAATTTCGTTTGTTTATTTACATTCATCGTAATTTGACTTTAACCTATGATTGCGTCTCATAAAGCGAGACTTTTTTCAAGTGTTAGACCTCACAGAGGTAAAGTGGCTGAGATTCTTTTGAACATTGGGCCTCATGAGAGTAAAATGGATAAGCTCCTTTCAAGTGTTGGGCCTCACAATGCAATGACCAAGAGAAAAAGACCCATCAAGCTGAGAAAAATCACAGTCATGATAGTTACCAGTGTCACACAAAGTGACACTCATGCCGGTGGCATGCTAATGCACCCATTACACTCTGGGAGTGGTTGGCATTAGGAAGGGCATTCAGCCATAGAAAATCATGCCAAATGAGACTGGAGTCCCAGTGCAGCTTTCCAGTGTGCTAGCCCAGTCAAACTGTCCAACCCATGCCAGTATGGACAACAGATGTTAAATGCTGCTACTGCTGCTGCTGATGATGATAATGAGTGATGGCTTGGGTGTGTAGTCTTTGAATCAGTTTTCTCCTTTCTGGTTTTGAAAACCTGATCCGCAGAAACTGAAGGAACCAGTTGTATCGTATTTATCCTTATCTTTATGTGTGTGTATGTGTGCTGACTCTAAACAAACAACAGCTTTATTATCAATGGTGTCATTTGCCCAGGCTTTTTGCACAGTCTTTCTAAGCAAAAAGGCTCATGCAAATGGTGTTAGTCATTGTCAGTTTGCAGGTTAACTATGTCTGGAGTGTTTTGTTGTTTAATAGACTTAGGAATTATTATCATGTTTGGAAACGAGTGAGATTTGGATGCTCGAATGATGTCCATCTGTAA
>NC_043009.1:28488899-28498899 GCF_006345805.1 Octopus sinensis | reverse complement strand
ACTAACAGAGATGCTCTAACCTGTCACATCTCATTGTCCTTTTCATTGCTGTGATAATGGCCTCTGCTCCTCAGAGCTTGCTGGTCTTGTACTTCATCATTCGTTCCTCCTCCTCTCATCACTCTTGATTTGTTTAATGATTGTTATTGCTATCATCATCACACCTCCATCACCACCACTATCATCATATCATCATTATCCTCATCTCTATCACACTCCTCCTCTTTACCATTCTTACTGTCCTCCTACCCTTCCAACTCCTACTATTACTACTACTCCCTCCTCCCCCTTCTACTACTCCTCCCCCTCTTCCTCATCATCATCTTCATCAAAATCATTATCCTCATCATTGCCGTCTTCATCATCATTATCATCCTCATCATCATCTCCACCACCACCACCACCATCATCATCAATATCACCATCACTGCTACTACCACCACCCCAACCATCATCATCATTATCATCACCCTGACCCCCTGCATTAATCACTATCCTCAGTTCTTTCCCCCCCCCCATTCCCCCTCTAGAATCTCCCCCACTACTCATATTCTTCCTGCAAATGTTAACCTGCAACAATTTAAACAGAAGATTAATGGCACCAAGCTCACCATTCTCAAAGGACCTTCCCCTGCAGATTCAACAAGTGAAGATAAAAAAATTCCTGACAGTTTGTCTCGATGACATAATGTCTTTCTCTTTCTTTGAATAAAAACAGGAGAATTCTTCCTGTACAAGAAATCTTCATGTCCACAAATACATAAAGTAAAATTCTGTATTAGTCATTTGATCATTCAAAGAATAAAAAAATGGTATGAGAATATTTTTAATTCCATGTGGACAGAAAATTCTTGTGATGTTTTAAAGTTTGTTTGAAACAGAAAAAACAAAAAGAAAAAGAAAAAAAATAGTGTTGGAATGAGAAAAAAAATAACTGGAACAAAAATGGTAATGGTGATGGCTATAATAAAGACAATAATAATAATAGCAATAATAATAGTAATAATAATAATGATGATGATGATGATGATGATTTTGATGATAATAATAATGATAATGTCATCAAATATTGATGTTTTATTAGCATAGGAATTTATCTTATAGACACATTCGCACTTAAAGCACATTTATATGAATGTATGTATGTGTATGTGTATATATATATATATATATAAGTGCGTGTGTGTGTATGTGTGTGTATTTATATCTACACTTATATATATATATACATACATACATACTTATATATACATATACATACATGCACACATACACATATATACATATATATATACATATATATGGATGTATGTGCATATATGAATGTAGATATTATATATATACATATGTACACATATATATGTGTGTATATATATTTATATATAAATACACATGCATACATATATTTATATATATAAATAAATATACATATATATATATATATGTACATACATATATTTATATATAAATATATATACATATATATATACATATATATATATATATATGCATGTATGTATATGCACACATATTTATATATATATAAATATATATATATAGACATATACATATATATACATGTATATATATATGCACAGACACACATATACTCACACAGAAAAGAAAATGAGAAACACATGATGCAAATATACAAATACATAATACACAAAAGAGAAATAAAAAAAAGCTCAAACATGACCACACAAACCGAAAGACTATGAGAGGAGACAAATTTATACCACACACACATACATACATACAAAGAGAGAGAGAGAGAGAGAGAAAGAGATATACACACTCACATGCACACACATACACATATGTATATACTGACATGTTTGTATAGCTATTTGTTGTTAATAACAAACTCCTCTATTATATGCGCAAGTCTTCATTTTGGTGGGGAGAGGAAACTCAACATAGAAACCATGTTGCTGCCTCTGATGCTGATGATGACGATGACGACGATGGTGATGATGATAATAATGATGACGATGATGACAACGACGACAATGATGATGATGACGATGATTGTGGTGGTGATGGTGATGATGATGATGATGATGATGATGGTGGTGGTGGTGGTGGTGGTGGTGGTGGTGGTGGTGATGGTGGTGGTGGTGGTAGAGGATGATGGTGGTGGTGGTAGTGGTGGTGGTGGTGGTGGTGATGGTGATAATGATGGTGATGATGATGGGGATGATGATGATGATGATGATGATGATGATGACGATGTCGATGATGATGATGATGATGGTGATGGTGATGATGATGATGATGATGAGGATGATGATAATGAGGGTTATAATGGTTATGATGGCGGTGACAGGGATACTGTTGACAATGAAGACAATGATGATGACGATGATCATGATCATGATGATGACAACGATGACAATGACAATAGCAGCAACAATGACAATGATGATGATAATGATAATGATGATGGTTGTGGTAGTACTAGTGGATGTGATGGTGGTGGTGGTGGGGAGAATGACCACAAGAATAGCGACGATTATGACAATGATGATGATAATGGTGTCAGAGACAACATTGATGATGACGACAACGACGATGAAAACAGCAACAACAACAACAACAATGATGACAGCGACAGCAACGACGATAACGATGATGGTGATGGTGATAGTGATGATGATGATGATGATGATGATGATGGCAATGCGGATGATGACGTTGATCATCTGAAAAACATTTTCTCGAAGCTTTCCACACACATCACCATTGTAATACAGTTGATGAATATACAAAAGCCGTTCCGATCCCCCTGGGCCTCATAAATTCATGGCAAAGTGGGTGTTTCATTATAATGCCAACCGCATTTAATGATGGAACAGAAAAAGTTTGAATGGAAATTAAGTGACAACTTATCATTTCACATAGAACAAGTATTTGTCAATTCTAAAATATGACCAACATTGACAAAGCAGATCTTGGCACCTAAGGAAAAAAAGAAAACAAAATAATAAATAAAATAAAATAAAATAAAATAAAATGAATAAAATACATAAACAAATAAATGTGTCTTAATTATTATTCATTGAACCAATTTGAATAACTTTTTGTGTGAAAATACGTGGCTTTTGTTACACTCCATAATTTGTTCCATTTGAATTAAAGCTTGAGAACAAAAGAGTCGAAAGATTTTCCCAGTGGCTTGCTTCCATCATAATTATGGACAAACTCATGAGATGGATCAAAACATGGGTGTTCTGATAATCAGCAATGTCTTGTAGTTTTGATCCCTAGCAGCTAAGTGAAGAATGGTTGCATCAAACATTTCTAATGGTGTTGGTCCCTCTGTGGTTGCTGAGAGCAACAAGACTGATGAATCTAACAGATGGATATGTAAACACTGGTGAATTCCTCACAATTTGCTTCTGAGTCTTAGGGAAAACAATTTTCCTACTCGTTTATTAGTTTCAGATTGTTTCTTTTGTTTGTTTCCTTCCTTCTTTCTTTTCTTTCTTTCCTTTGGGTTCCGTTACTGAAGAAATAACAACAAAAATTAAAACAAAAAAAAAACAGAAATAGATAAAATAAAAACATGCACATGCCAACAAATGAACAAACAAAAGTAAAGATAAATTAAAAAAAAAAAACAGAGGATAAAAAAACGATAATGTAGGGGGTAAGAGCATCCAAGAACTGTGTATTCTGCTTTATCAACATTTCTTGGGCTTTAAATGCTTGAATAAATATATAATCTTCAACATTATCATTGTCATCATCATCATCATTATCATCATCACCACTGCCACCACCAACACCAACACCAACAACAACACACACACATACACACATATACATATAATGTATATATCCACATATATATTATATATATCTATACACAAACACATACGTATATGTATATATGTATGTATATATATAGACACACATATATATATGTATGTATGACTCCACTGTCCTGTTTTTGTTCCCAACTTTGACACTCCATAAATCCCAAATTTTATTTTGGTACTTATGGGAGCAACTGTCTTCAAAGACACATATTGTCGTTCAATGCTCGAAATAAGGAGTAGATAGACAGTCGACAACAGACGAAGGGTCGTTCTTTATGTTACTTGTCTTCTTTTCTATTTGCTTCACTTGTTGTTTGCCTATTGAACTCATTTGTTTTTGTATTTCCTGTTGCTTACTGAGTGTGATGTCCTGCACCAAATATGCCTATATATATGTATATATATATATATTTTTTTTTATATATATATATTATTTGATGAATGCCATTCATCCATTTCCAAGTAAGTTATATATATACATACATACATACATATGTATATATATATATATATATATTATATATATAGATATATATATATATATATATATATATATATTAGATAGATAGATAGATAGATAGATAGATAGATAGATATAATTAATCCCCCCCCCAAAAAAAATAAGAAGTAAAAACACAAGTAGAAAAAAGCAACAAAGCAAGGATATGGTACAACCAATGTATTAAAAGATACTCAGAGAAAGAAAGAAAGGGTGTTTTACGTTTTGAGCAAAGCTAAGAGAAAAGGATGAAGGAAAAATATCATCAATAGTCCACCTATAGTTACATTTTAAATATATACATATGAATATATATATATATTTATCATTTTTTCATTATTTTTTCAGATTTCTTCATTTATTTTCCATTTAGTCCAGTGTTATTTGACTTAACATGAAACATATTCTTTTCTGCTCTTAGCACAAGGCCTGAAATTTTTGTGGCGATGAAGGAAGTCGATTAGATCAATCCCAGTATACGATTGGTACTTAATTTATTGACCCTGGAAGGATGAAAGGCAAAGTCGACCTCGACAGAATTTGAACTCAGAACATAAGACAGATGAAGGAGAATCTATTATTGACTGATTTGTTAAAAGTGTTGGTGAAAAATAAAGATTAAAATAAATGGAAAAAAAAACAAAAGCAGACAAGTTTATCTGACAATGAAATAGATTTGAACCTATATTTCTAAGGCCAAGATAAAGCATCAAGTTCTTTGGTATAGAGGATGATAAGATCGGCATGTTTAAAGTATCAAATGTTATGTAGAAGTGTGACAGTGTGTAGGAAGATACAATGTGAAGGACTACAACCATAAGAGTTTCGTGTGTGCAAATTTCCTTATCAAAGCAATAATTAAAGGTAGATGTTAGCAAATTATCTCATTACAAGTGTCTTGATTAAATTCTTTGTGAACACAAAGCAAACAGAAACCACTTCACCTTCCCCCATAAAAGCTACCAACTACCCATGCAGTATTTCCCACATTTTTAAAGTTACAATTGTACAACATAAGTGTTTAAATTGTTCAGCGAAATTTTCCATAGCAAAATAGATTTCAACAGAGTCAGCATTTTTGGAGAATACGTCTTTTCGTCTTCACCTGGATTATAATAACAAACATAACTACGTTATTGAAACACTCGACTCTACACTTTGTTCTATTCTCATGCTAGCACCATTAACTGAATATATAAATGAAATAAATATTCATTCTGAGGTGCCATGCTAAATTCTGTCTTAGAACTAATGTATTTAAATCACATATTTATCTTCTAATCATTTTTAAGTCATTAGGTTTACTGAAGTTAACTTATTGTGCCGAGTATTCAAGTTCACACCATCACACTTATAGTTGCACCTTTCTTTATTCATTCGTTAGTCTTTGTCACACTCTCTCTACCACCATCTCTCTCCCTCGCTCTCTATCTACCTCCGTCACTCTCTGCCTCTTACTCTTTTTCACTCTTTCCTGTTCACACTTTCCCTTCTATTATACTAAACAGATCGCTGCTTAAGATTAGTATTCTAAATTCTTTACTTCTTCAAATTAACATGTCTCGACAACACTTAACATTTTCCAAGAGATGATGTTAATAGCCTGACAAATTCTACTATTTAAAACCAGCTTAAACGACTGCTATTCTAAGTGAGAATACTAATTGTTGTGTAATCCTAGTTATCTGTTGGCATCATCAAATATTGGTGCCGTACACTCTTGGACAAATGCAAAGTAACATTGTTGGCGGTGACATTTAAAGAATAGGTATTTCGACAAACCTGACGAGTTTTGAGGATCTTAATTACATCTAAGATTAAAGAATGTTGTGTCAACATTTACCATTCCTCACACATATGGTCAAACAGACACACACACAAACACTCATACACACACAATAACACCCACAGGAGCTTATATATAGCACCAAATGGTGAGAGGGGGAATGTGCAAAATCAATATGTTAACACAAATTGTGAATTACAAAGATCCCGTAAGATTTCCTTACCAATATCGGTGCATATTCTTGCAGGATTTTTGCATATTGTTAATGAGAGCCTACATTAGTCAGAAGGGTCTTTTGGAGAGTTGCTTGACAGCAAATTCCATGATATTAGTGGTAGATGAATCTTCAACTGTACAACATGCCATGTTTTCAAGAAATATTCACAGTTCTGATACCGATTCCAAATAAATATAAGAATAAAACTAAACACTCAAATTGTTTACTAAAAATTTGCTCATGTACTTGTGTACATACAAACTCACACACACACACACAGATATATATATAATATATACACAGGTAAGCTCATTCAAATACACATGTGCACACACATAAATTCATAGAAGATCTCTTGTCTATGTGCAAGCAGACAACCTCATGTACACACATGCGTATATGCTTGTAAATATAAGTACCATACAGGCACATATATCTGTCTACGCACAAACAGGTAAACGTGTATATACATGCAAATCTATGCAAACACGCAAATCGATGTGTGTATGTGTGCAAAAATGCATGTATGGAAATAAGCATGCATATGAGTAAACACAAAGATACATAGAAACTCAGATATATATATATATATATGTGGGTGTATATGCAGACACCCATGTGTTTGCACATATAAACACATAGCAATACACGATGTATGTGTACACACACATACACACAGAGTTATATTAAGTGTTCTCTTTGGCAGTAAATAACAATGCAAACATTTGCATTTTTTCAGCCTCATGTAAACTTCTCTTTTCTTTTTTTTTGTGTTTGTTTAAATGACTTTTTGGAATCTTGCATACATATGTGTGTGTATATATATATATATATATGAATATATGTATATATGTATATACATATATGAGAATGAGTGTGTATGTATGGAAGAGAAAGAGTGAAATTGTATAAACAAAGACGCACACACACACACACATACACACAGATACAGATACACACAGACATACACACACACATAAGTGATGTGTAAGTATATTCTGTTTGCATATGAGAGAAAGAGGAGAATGTATATCTATCAATCTATCTATCGATCTATATTTATATCTATCTATCTATCTATATATATATATATATAAATATATATATATATACATATCTATCTATCTATCTATCTATCTATCTATCTATCTATCTATCTATCTATCTATATATATATATAAATATATATATATATACATATATAGATAGATAGATAGATAGATAGATAGATAGATAGATAGATAGGTAGATAGATAGATAGATACATATATATATACATACATATATATACATACATACATATATCGTTATTTACATACCATATATACAAATATGTATGTGTATATATATTTATATATATATACACACACAAATATATGAATACACACACAATTCTATACCCATATGCATCTTGACTTGACACAGACCGAAACCCAGACACAATCAAATATATAAATAACCAACACTTCTGTTAAAAGACAAGTTTTGCTGTGGATGGCCACAGGAAGCTGATTACAGCAGAAAGTCTTGCAGAAAAAGACAAAACAAAATAACAAAAACACAGTCTCAAGGATACAGCTTTTTATGGATATAACAAAAGAGATAGCAAATTCTGCATGATTCTTGCAAAAAATGGTTAATTTCCCTTGCAGAACAAAACACTTGATATTGATAAAAAGGAATTTGTCTTTTTGTTATATTATTTATGATTTATACAAGAGTATTTTGGACTGTTTCATTCCAATTGTGAATTATATTTGGACAGCAGAAGAATTTTTATTTGATTACTTCATTTCAAACTGAGAATATCTAAAAGACTCTGGAATGTGATATATATATATATATGTGTATATAAATATATATGTATATAAATATATATATATATAATATATATATATATAATATATATATATATATATATAATATATATATATATATATATATTACTATATATATGTATAATATATTATATATATATATATATATAATATATATACATACAAAATATAATGTGTGTATATATATACACATATACATATATAGTAAGAGATAGCTGGATAGATACATGCACACAAACAGATATTGCAAGTATACATAGATATGGATATAGATATATGTACATGTACAGATATATATATATATATACATATAAGATATAGATATAATATCACATATATATACGTACACATATGCATAAATACATATTTTCATATATATATATAAAGTTAAACTAAGCTATAAAATAGAGACATAAAAGATTTAGTTATGTATGTATATATATGTGTGTGTATATATAACTGTGTATATATATATATATGGTGAAATATATATCTGTATATATATATGGTGAAAGAGTACAGCAGGGATCACCACCCCCTGCCGAAGCCTCGTGGAGCTTTTAGGTGTTTTCGCTCAATAAACACACACAACGCCCGGTCTGGGAATTGCACCTCCACATGTATATATATATATATGTATATATATATATATATGTATATATATATATATATATATAGATATATAGAGATAGATAGATATATACATATTTTTTTATTTGCTTCAGTCATTTAAGTGAGGCCATGCTGGAGCAGTGTCTTTAGTCGGACAAATCGACCCCAGGACTTATTCTTTGTATACTTAGTATTTATTCTATCAGTCTCTTTTGCCAAACTGCTAAGTTATGGAGATGTAAACACACTAACATCAGTTGTCCAGTGATGGTGGGGAAGCAAACACAGACACACAAATACACACACACACATATATGTATATGACCAGCTTCTTTCAGTTTCCGTCTACCAAATCCACTCACAAGTCTTTGGTCAGCCTGATGCTATAGTAGAAGACATTTGCACAATTTATATATATATATATATATATATATGTATAATGCTTGTGTGTCTATATTTGTACTTCCACTGTCGTTTGACAACTAATGTTGGTGTGATTATGTCACCCGTAGCCTAGCAGTTTGGCAAAAGAGACTGATAGAATAAGTACTAGGCTTTCAAAGAATACGTCCTGGGGTCGATTTGTTCGACTAAAGGCCATACTCCAGCATGGCCACAGTCAAATGACTGAACCAAGTAAAAGAATAAAAGAATTATATATATATATATATATATATATATGTGTGTCGGTGGCACATAAAATCACCCACTACACTCTCGGAGTGGTTGGCGTTAGGAAGGGCATCCAGCTGTAGAAACACTGCCAGATCTGACTGGCCTGGTGCAGCCTTCGGGCTCCCCAGACACCAGTTGAACCGTCCAACCCATGCTAGCATGGAAAGCGGACGTTAAATGATGATGATGATGATGATGATATATACATATATTCAAACAACAGAATGTTTTGAAATAATTAGTTGTAAGAGATTATCCAGTCAACATTAACGAACTTCTCCACATCGTGCAATGCAGAGTAGATAAACACAAAACTCTAAAGAGTTAAATCAAAGGATATTAAAGTGAAGACTCTGAAGAAACTGCATTAGAATTACAGTAGGGTTGCAATTGCAACAGTAATAATCGATGCATTAGAAACATGTGTAGGTCTGTTCAAAGCTGTGTATATATAAAAAGGTATTAAAAGCACTGCTAATGCTACTTCATAATAATCCTTATTAATTATCATTATTGATATATAAATGCTCGAAATACAAGACTAGAAAA
>NC_043009.1:28481399-28483899 GCF_006345805.1 Octopus sinensis | reverse complement strand
CTGTGCCAAGCTGCTTCACTCTTCTTCTTCTTCTTCTTCTTGTTCTTATTCTTATTTTTCTTCTTCTTCTTCTTCTTCTTCTTCGTCTTGTTCTTGTTCTTGTTCTTGTTCTTCTCCTTCATCCTCTTCTTCTTCCTCTTCTTCTTCCTCTTCTTCTTCCTCTTCTTCTTCTTCTTCTTCCTCTTCTTCTTCTTCTTCTTCTTCTTCTTCTCTTCCTCTTCTTCTTCTTTTTTCTTCTTCTTTTTTCTTCTTCTATTTCTTCTTCTTCTTCTTCTTCTTCTTCTTCTTCTTCTTCTTCTTCTTCTTTTTCTTCTTTTTTCTTCTTCTTCTTTTTTCTTCTTCTTCTTCTTCTTCTTCTTTTTTTTTTCTCTTCTTCTTCTTCTTCTTCTTCTTCTTCTTCTTCCAGGTTCAATACTTTTTGATCAGATCTCATATTAAGTTAATCCATCTTCTTCAATATCCCACTTTAAATTTAATGCAATTAATTTATTACCTTGGAACGGGGCTAGAAATTTTAAAGAACAGAACAGTTATTTCTATCAACAGCATAGCTTGACTGGCATTTTACTTTAACCCTTTGAACATGGAAACCAGATAAACCTGCTCAAAATTTAATTGCCATTAACTGTCAAAAGTGGTTTTGCCTCACAGCATATTGAAAACCTCTCCTTATGTTATGAGAACCAAAGACAGCTCCAGTAATGCTTTTTTACTAAGACAATTTTTCAGATTTTCTCACTTTTTTTTACATTTTTCATCAAATCTCTCTTCACTGAGCAAGAATCAACTAGTTTTTGTGGTGGATATGGAAACTGTATCTTCTACAAAAAATACTGGAAAGGTATATATTTCCCAAACAGAAAAGAGCAATTCTATTTTTTGTCTTTTTTTTTTTTTTTTTTGATGGATAATTAACATCATTTCATGAATGAGCATGAAATTTACTTCAGCAGTCAAAAGATTAATTTAAATTATATCATATATAACAAAGCACCAGTTTAAGAGAGGAAATGAGCAAAACACCCTTTTTTCCAGATTTTCTTAATTCATCATCATCCTCATCATTGTCGTCGTTTAACATCTGCTTTCCATGCTGGTATGAGTAGGACGTCCTGACTGAGGACTGGTCAGCCAGAAGGCTGTACCAGGCACCAATCTGATCTGGCAGAGTTTCTACAGCTGGATGCCCTTCCTAACGCCAACCACTCCGAGAGTGTAGTGGGTGCTTTTACATGCTACCAGCTCAAGGGCCAGTCAGGTGATTCTGGTAACAACCATGCTCAAAAGGTGTTTTTATGTGCTACCTGCATGGGAGCTACTCTGGCGGCACTGGCAATGACCCCATTCGAATATTGTTTTTCACATGCCACCGGCACATGTGCCAGTAAAGCGATGTTGGCAATGATCATGCTCGATGGAAGAAATGGCTGCTAAACATTTTCTCAAGTATGCTAATGAGTCTTCCACTCCATCACCTTAATGAGGATGATGATGATGATGAGGAGGAGGAGGAGGAGGAGTTGGAGGAGAAGAAGAAGAAGAAGAAGAAGAAGAAGAAGAAGAAGAAGAAGAAGAAGAAGAAGAAGAAGAATCTTTTCTATTATAGGCCACAAGGTCTGAAATTTTGGAGGAGGGGGATAGTTGATTATATCGACTCCAGTATTTCACTGGTACTGAATTTATTGACCCCTAAAGAATTACAGGCAAAATCAACCACAGAGGAATTTGAACTCAGAACATGAAGACAGACAAAATTCCACTTGGCATTTCACCAGGCATGCTAACGAGTCTGCCATCTCACCACCTTAACAATAATAATAATAATAATAATAATATTAATAATAATAATAATAATAATAATAATAGCACCAACAAAAACAACTGCAGCAGAATAACAACAATTGAGTTGGTGATGAGGGAAACTTATTCCGTTATGTAACCTAACGTTATACAATAGAGTTATTAGTTCCAACTGGGAGTTCTTTCTGAGAATATAAATAGTCAAAACACAAAGAATTGATGAATCACAGACCAGAGAATTTGGTGCTGATGATTCAGTTTAATTAGACAAAGTGGTTCTGATTCTCAGTGCTCATCCCAAATGCGTAACCCAAGAGTTGGGTGTTCACTTATAGACTGAGAGAGAGAGAGAAAGAGAGAGAGGGACAGTGAAAGAGAGATCGTCTAAATTTGTTGGCCACTGTACTATCTATTTACCAGGAAATCCACCCCATTCATAACATGTCTGCAGCTTTTCAATTCCTAATTCTCAAGAGAAATTATATACAACTCAATGATATAGATATATGTTGACCTTTGACCTTTCCGACATCCTCCAGTGTGTGATGGCCTGGGTTACTACTCTAAGACAGTCATGCTTTATATTCCGATCGAGTCATAACAGAATTACCAATTTTAAAACATTAGCAATTGCATTTTGTTCTCAAACATTGTTGCAAAGTATGGAATCCCACAAGTGCCAGATATCATTTCTTTCAAG
>NC_043009.1:28469915-28479915 GCF_006345805.1 Octopus sinensis | reverse complement strand
TATCATAAATATACATATGAATATATATCTATCTCCCCTTTACAATTTTCTATCTGTCTCTCTCTCTCTCTCCCCACTTTCTCTTTTTCTTTCTCTCATTGCCCACATATGACCATTGTCCATCTTTCTTTTCCTCGCATGACCATCTTGCTTTTCCTCCAGGACGTACTAAAGAATGGAGGTTTTCTATATCTTTTCTCTTTCCAGAGAAAATATTTCTCCACCATTCGCAATTTTACCCTTGTTCTGGTCTAACAACCCTCAATGTTTGTTTTCTTTCGGCTTCCTTGTATGCCTCCGCTGTTCTGTTTTTGTTCCCAACTTTGACCCTCCATAGATCCAAAAATTTATTTTGGCATTTATAGGAGCAACTGTCTTCAAAGACTCATATTGTGGTTCAATGATCGAAATGAGAAGTAGAAAGATAGGCGATAACTGATGAAGGGTCGTTCTTTGTGTTACTTGTTCTGTTTTGTTTTACATTTTTTCTCTCATTGTTTGCATATTAACTCATTTGTTTTCGTATTTCATGTTGTTTACTGTTGGTGATGTCCTGTACTCAAATATGCACACATATATATATATATGTATATATATATACACATATATATATATATGTATGTATGTATGTATGTATGTATATACCAGGGACGTGCCACCTAGATAAGCAAGGTAGTCAGTGCCTGCCTTGAATAAAATATATCAATAGCAACATTTTCCTTTTATGGCAAAATATACACCTAATTCAATAAAATTATGACGGTTACTCTCATTACTATGCATAAAATGCAAAATATTTTAAAACTTTTTTGTAGATTAGGTTGGCATAATTCACTCCTGCCGTTCAATCTCAGTATTTAAGCTATGCATAGGACTGCTGTAGTACACAAGCTGCGTACATTCCTACAACACCATTTTCTTTACGTGCTATAAAGGCAGAAGTATATCTGCTTTCACTTTAATCACATGGCTGTTTCACTTATTTTCTATCTGTTTTACTACATAAGGGTCACCTACTTCCTACACTGAGTAATTACTGATGGCACGTGCCAAATAAGAAACTTTATTCTCAATCACCCTTTCTCTATCTCTCCCTCTTATTAACAAAATGGTGCCTTACAGGAACAGTCCAAAGATGGCACCATGTTTAATACAGCACTGAATGACAATTAAGAATGAAAGAAAGGCTTGGCACTTCAAGCAAATAAAACAGTGTTTGTTGTTGGTAATTTAACAGTGTTACTTCACTACATGAAGTGACAAGTTTGTTCATATATCACGTGGTACCTATTTTCACTTAGGTAGTTAATTCCCTCTTCAGAGAGGCATCTCACACTTCATACAAAGCTGTTTCACTTGGCTAGCTGGAATAAATTTCCCATGATGTAACTGCTTCAGTTTCAATACAGATCTTAGATCAAGTCACTTGCTAAACAAGATTGAAATTATACATGGCTGAAGACCTAGGTGCTACAAGTGTGGTAGTAAATGTCATGTGGGAACCCTCTGCCCAGAAGGAAACCTGCTAAAGAGAATGGTATGTAAAAGTAGGGGAAGCAAAAACAGCAACATCAATAGCTCTGGGCCCTTGAGCGGAATATCATGGTTGTCACTTCACCTGATTTGTAGATTGGGAATATTTATGTGTCTGTCTTTTGATATGTTTACATTCTCTGATGCACATAAGCATCAATAAATCAATAAGAAACCCCCACTCACTGCCCAAAGACTGACTGTTGCTCACAAATCAAATCCCTGAAGATATTAGTTCTGCTCTGAGTTATTAATCTGAAATCAATTAATTGTATTTATTCTTTTATTCTACTACTTGTTTCAGCTATAGAACAAAAAAAAACATAATAAAAACTAAAAACAAAGACTTCCTATTTGAATGTGAACTGGAGAATTTGTAGGTTTATGTATTAATTTGTAGTCAAAATTAATATGTCTTGTATGTTATTGTGGGTTAAGTAACTTGCCAAAGGATACAATGATATTGCCAGAGTTTCAAATACTAATTCGTTTTGACAGGTTTGCATGCAGTATTGGAGACTACCCTCCCACTTCTACTTACACTGTGCCCTGTAGGGTCAGCTGGGCACCTCTTTGTCATTATCTATATCATTGCAGCTCATATTGATTATTTTCCTTTCTTGCTCTCTATTCTTCCTATTCTTCTTCTTCTAAATGTGAGCAACCATGCATATCCTCTACAAGAACTTGTTCTTACACCCCTGTTTAACCCATCGTCCTCTATCATAAATTTGGCCCACTGAATTACCCCCTCAGGGTTCATAGTCCTGTGAGCTTCATGATGACCTCAATAGTACCAGCAGCATAGAAAAAGCACCCAGTACATGCTTTAAGGTGGTTGGTGTTATGAAGTGCATGTTGCCATAGAAACCATAGCAAAGCAGACAATTGGAGCATGATGTGGTCCTCAGACTCATCAGATCCTGTCAAACACCCAAAGCTGACTTCAGAGCACAGTGCAGTCCTTGGAATCATCGGAGTTTGTTAAACCCCAAAGTATCCACTGAGGCATTATGCAGCTCTTGGACCCATGGACAACACACCAGCTTGGACCATGGACGTTACATCATGATGATGATGGCGATGATGATGATGATGATGATGATGATGATGATGATGATGATGATGAATGATGATGATGATGATATATGGTGTGTGTGGTGGTGGTGGTGATGATGGTGATGGTGATGATGATGGTGGTAGTGGTGATGGTGATGGTGGTGGTGGTGGTGGTGGTGGTGGTGGTGGTGGTGCTGGTGGTGTCATATATCCCTTCCTTTCACTCATTTATATTCTCTTCACAGAAGAACAAATAGTAGATTTAGCAAATAGATAACAAAGCAGGCTGGAATTGGAATTACCGAAAAAGAAAAAAAATAGTAGTTCTGTAAATCTCTTGACTTTGATTTCTCTGGAAATAACATTAGCAACTCACATCGATTGTGATTGAGTCATGTACAAACTTGCATGTAAGTGGCAAAATATTCTTCCTCTAGCCATGGTATTAACCAAACTGTTGGAAAGATTATTCCAATCTGATTTCCAAAAACCATCATCTGGTCAAATTCTCTGTAAATGAGAATGACAGTTCTTCAACCATTTTTTCTTTTTCATTGACTTCCTTCAGATGCTAAAATGGTTTATAAGTTTTGTAATCAACAAGGCTTGCTGTCCACTCATCCAGTTTAATTAACTTCAAAGAAAAATTAACTGCTTCATTTCTCTGTCTAAAGGACTATATCCCTCCCACCATACCTCTTTCTCACTCCCTCTCTCTCACTCCCTCACTCTCCCTTTCTCTCTATCTAGCTTTCATTCTGTCACTTATAATGTGTATTTTTACATCCAGTTTTTCCTTACCTTATCTAGTCTGCATTATCTCTCTCTCTCACCCTTTAACTAGCTCTCTTCCCCTCTCTCTATCTCTATTTCCTTCTCTCTCTCCCCTCTCTCTATCTCTCTTTCCTTCTCTCTCTCTCTCCCCTTTCTCTATCTCTCTCTTTCCTTCTCTCTCCCCCTTTCTCTATCTCTTTCTTTCCTTCTCTCTCTCCCCTCTCTCTATCTCTCTCTTACCTTCTTTCTCTCCCCTCTCTCTATATCTCTCTTTCCTTTTCTCTCCCCTCTCTCTAACCCTTTCTTTCACCCGCTCTCTCTCTCCATTTATCTATCTCCATCTCTCTTGCCTTCTCTTGTTTACTGTTGCTCTCTGGCTCTCCCTTCTTTTCTCAAATACCCTTTCACCTCCCCTCTTCCCGTCCCTCTCCACTACCTTATCTTCTTCTCTCTCCCACTCTTCCCCTTCGCCTGAATATTGTTGTTGCTCTTGTTGTTGAATAATTGTTTTGACTCACATCGAACCAGAAATAGAAATTTCTATAAACTGACTGAGGTACCAAAAATATTTCCTGTCATAGCAGACAATGTTGATCTATTTCATCGTGCCATAATTAGGAAAATAACTGGAGCAGTTATGATGGTAATGATAACAGGGATGAGGACGACAATGTTGATTTTCATCTCGAACATCATGGTGGTTGCAGTGGTGGTGGTGGTGGTGGTAGCAGTAGCCATAGTGATAACAGAAGTGATGCTGATGCTGATGCTGATGATGATGATGATGATGATGACAGCAATGATGAGCCGACAATGTTTGTGGTGACGATGGCAACACAATGATTCTGATGATTCTGATTCCGATGATGATGATGATGATGATGATGGTGATAATGGTTTACATCATGATCGTAAGTTGGGGGGTCGTGATGTTGATGCAGATTTAAATTCTGTGCCAAATTTGTAAATGTTTTTTTTTTGTTTTTCTTTTTATCCAATAATTCTTCTTTCCTGCCATTAAAAGACCATTCAGGAAAAGGTTTTTGCCTCTCTTCTTTAATTTTTCCATCTTCTCCAGTGTCTCTAGTCAGTACCAGGCTCCACCAACTCCTCATCTTAACAGTCATCATTGGTTCCTGGTTCTAGTTCCAGTCAGACCAAAGTCAACAGCATCATTTACTTATTCTTAGACATCAACTAGGTTACCCCAATTCAAAATGGTTAGCCTTGTACTTAAATCAGACACTTGCTGTTGTTCTTGTTATCATCATCATCATCATCATCATTTTCATCATCATCATCATCATTTTCATCATCATCATCATCATTACTATAATCAAGGTGGTGCACTGGCAGAATCATTAGCATGCTGGGCAAGACGCTTGTGGCATTTCGTCCGTCTTCTGAGTTCAAATGCTGCCAAGGTCAACTTTGCCTTTCATCCTTTCGGGGTTGGAAAAATAAGTACCAGTTGAATACTGGGGTCAATGTAATCGATTTATCCTCTCCAAACTTGCTGGTCTTGCACCAAAATTCGAAATCATCATCATTATTATTATTATTATTATTATCATTATTATTATTATTATTATTATTATTATTATTATTATTATTATATTATTATTATCATTATTATTATTCAGTAGTTTTATTTTATCACATGCTGACTCTGCACTACAGTGCACAGTTCTGTGGTTCCTAGTAGTGCTATTTTATGTATGTTATATGTACTTGTTAGTTCTGGTGCTTTTGCTATGCATTTATCTGAATATTTTTTCTTATCATACCTCATGTTCCTACTATGATAGGAATTGTTTCTGTTTTTAGATTCCACATTCGAGTTACCTCTATTTCCAGGTCTTTGTATTTTGAAAGTTTATCCATTTTTTTAGAGAAACGTTGTCATCTGCTGGTATTGCTACATCGATTAGAAAGCATTTTTTTTTCATGATCTCTGACAATTATATCAGGCCTATTGGCCTTAATTTCTCTATCTGTGTGTATTGTCATATTCCAGAGTATGGTTGCTTTCTCGTTTTCTGTGACCTTTTCTGGCGTGTATCTATACCATCTTTTTTCTGTTGTTATTCTATAGTGTTGGCATAGCTTCCAGTGTATGTAGGTCCCAACTCTGTCGTGTCTGTTTTTCCTTTGCACAGCTTCTAATGATGGAGATGCATTATGGTGTCAGCTGTTCACTACAAGCGAACTAAGGTAACACCTCTTATTTTTCAAGCACCTTCTGGAGTATTCGAGCAGTTCCAAGCAGTGCTGTTTTCTGCAAGTGCTTCACCCTTATTATAACCCCTATTTGTTCCACATACTTCTCGAGATAAATATCATAATCATAATCATCATCATCATCATCATCATCATCATAATCATTATTGTTATCATTATTATTATTACCATTATTATAATAACGCAAGTATTGAACTGGCAGAATCCTTACCACTTGATGTTAGTGCCATTTTCTTCCTACTTCAAGTCCTTTTTGCTGTAATATATTCCAGTGTAGTGCCTTGACCACCCAACTCTGTCCATGTCCATATTCCTTCTGTGCCAAAGGATCACGGGGATTTATTACATGCATAATGGATATTACTCTTTCTCATTACATACATACACTTCTTGCAAAGTTGACTATTTTTGCTTTCATGATGTCTGTCCACAATGACTGGCTTTGGGCAGCCATTATGAGTCCTTGTGTTTCTTTCTTAAGTTCTCCATTCTTCAGCATCAGAACATCAGAAGAAAAACAATGCAGTATTTGTTCTGGCCCTTCACATTTTTTACTCAAAATGCTGCCAAAGTTAATTTTGCTTTGCTTCCTTTCAAATTCAATAAGATAAAGTGCCAGTCAAATACTGGAACCAATGATATCGACTAATCTCTTCTTAAAACTGTTAGCATTGTGTTTAAATTAGAAACCATTATTGGAACCATAAAAATACTAATTCTGTTAAAAGGGATTTTATCTTGATATTTTTATAAACAAACTTTGAAGCACCATTTGAGTTGGTATTTTATAGAAAATAAAAGAAATCTCGGATGCAGAATAGCTGCAAAAAGAGCTTAGATGACCTTCTTCCTGATATAATCTATGGTAACAACAAATCTCCTCAAGTCTCAAGAATCTTTGTTAGGATTCTTACAGAATAAAAGATAACACTTTTCTGCAGCCCAGCAATGTTTCTCAGTTCTAGTTTCCTTCAACCTTTAGGTAGCAGTTTGGGTTTTGTACCACTGAAGTAATCATCATCTTAGTCTTTCCACAATCCCTTCATCCCACTGGCTATGTTCTCATACTTTTCAATGTTCTCAATTTCTTTCATATCCATTCTGTTATCATTTGGTATTACAAACTCTATGATCTTTCAGTATTTTTAATTTTATCCTATATGATCATATCTCATATATTTGCTTCAATAAAATGGTGAATCTATATTGAGATTTTTCATAAAATATGATTCAATAAATTTATTTTTATCCCGTATTCACCCTGCACTACCAAACACGGCTCTGTGTGCCATGGGTATGTGCTACGGTCTGATTTAGTCTTGTTATTTTCACTGTATCAAAAGTACTTTGCGTACGATGTGTGCAGAGCCTAGCAGTGTTATTTTTGCTGTGTTACATAGGTTCATAGGTCCTGCTTTTTTGCTTATGTATTTGTCTGTATTGTGGAGACACAATGGCCCAATGGTTAGGGCAGCAGATTCACGGTCATAGGTTCGCAGTTTCAATTCCCAGACTGGGCATTGTGAGTGTTTATTGAGCGAAAACCCCTAAATCTCCACAAAGCTCAGGTGGGGGTAGGGGTAGCGAACCCTGCTGTATTCTTTCACCACAACTTTCTCTTGCTCTTTCTTCCTGTTTCTGTTCTACCTGTAATTTGATAGGCCAGCCTTGTCACAGATGAGAATACCATTTTATATTTTGGCCATTACTACAAGTGATAAAGTCTTGAAAAAATTAAAAGGAAATGATACAATAATGCTACACCCAAAGACACAGAATCCTCTTCTTCCGCCTCCTCCTCCTCCTCCTTCTTCATATCATCGTCGTCAGTTAATGTCTACTTTTCCATATTTCATGGATCAGACAGAATATATTGAGGCAAATTTTCTACAGCAGAGAAATGCCAACGCACACCTGCTTCCAAACAAGGAAATATTCCCCCATGGCCAAGCATGTTTTGGCAGAATATTGGAAATGAATAACACAGCTTGTATAACAGTGAAGCTCATTTACGACTATCACACATGGCAAGCCAAGAAGACGTACACACATGCACATAAGTGCACTCACATGCATACACATATACACTTATGTATTCAATAGGCTTCTTTCAGTTTCTGTCAACTGAATCCACTCACAAGATTTTGATCAACTTGGGATTATAGTAGGAAAGTAGAAGACACCTACCCAAGGTGCCATGCAGGGGAAATGAACCCAAAGCCAAGAGGATAGGATGCAAATTTCTTAACCATGCAGCAATGTCTGCCCCTTATATTGAGAACAATATGAAGGACTGGACAGAGTTTAAAAAAGAGTAAATATAAAATACAATGCGAGAAATATCAGAAAGAAGATATCTCTGATATTCAAGAGGCAGAATGTAGAGACAATATGGAAAGCTGTTGATAGAGACATGAAAGCAAAATGCACAATATAGGAACAAGCAGAAATATTCTTGAAGAGGTACTTTAATGAAATGCCATAAACATTTATCAGGAGTCATAAGAATTCATTTCACCAAACCATTTCAATCAGATAACACAAATGACCCATTTTCCAATCAACTCTTGTGAACTGGTTTGCTCTCACTGGAATAATTCTTACAGTCTCCCACTGTGTATAGATATGAGAAAACATTTTGGTTCTTGTCCACTAATTTTCTCTCTGTCCCTCCCTCACTCCTTCTCTCTCTCTTTCTCTCTTTCTCTCTCTCATTCCATTTCTCTTTCTACCGTTTTCTTTTCTTTTTTTCTTCCTCTTATTGCTTTCTTTTCTTTCTTGCTTGTGTTGAAGAATCAATAGGATGATTATCCTTCAACTCGTATATATTTGTTTTGCAAACTCTCCAGGAACAAGAAGAGACCAAAATCAAAAAGGAAGTACTTTCTGGAAGAACAAAGACAATGATATTGGTAAAGGAAGTGGAAATGTGTGGCGATGGGGGAAGGGCAGTTTTGGAACATGGGAGAAATGACTAAATTTGGAAATACTCAAACAAAGAAAAATATTTCCAAGTAAATGGTGCTACTGCATATGTATGTATTTCCATATATATATATATATATATATATACATATCTATATACTTAAACATATAGATATATGTATATATGTGTGTATATATATATGTATATATTTGGATATACATATGAATATATACAAACATATATATATATATATATATATAAATCCATAGAACAAACGAGTTTATATATATATGGGTATACATATAAATATATATATATATATTATATATATATATATATATATATATATACATATACATATACACATCTGTGTGTGTATATGCGCATGTGCATGTATATGTAAAGATGTGTGTATGTGCACACATGCATACATTTATACACACATACATAGCAAGAGACTAAAAGACAGAGATATAGCTAGACCAATGAATTATAATCTCCACATTCACAAATATAAATGTATATATATAAGTATGTAATTTTATGTATATTTATGAGTGTCCAAATATATATATGTTTATATGTGTATGTATATATTTTTGAATGTATCTATGTATGAATGTATGTATGTATATGTGTATGTATGTTTTAGTACAAAAATAGTCCAAATAAGAAAGAGGAAAATGAGTACAGAATTTAAAATTTAGAGTTATGTTGAATTTACTGGAAGCTGAAACTTTCACAAAGTATTACTCTGAGTTTCAAATTTCCAGTTTTTTACCATCCAAAACCAATAACCTGACACTAAGCATAACAATTAGTAAAGTTACCTGCTTCCAATAAACACACACACACATCATCATCATCATCATCATCATCATCATCATCATCGTCAACATCATCATGGCACTAAACAGAGAATGTGTATATGTATGTGTGTGTATGTTCCCAACCAAAATGGAGATGAGTACCAAAATCTCCATGTGACATGCTTGAACAATTGTGAAGATATCTTCACATGAAACCATCGGTTGCCTTGTTAACCCAGAAATAAAGAATATTTTTCAACCAATGCACTTTTGAACACTCATTCTCTCTGCTTAAATACCAGTTGTTTCTGTCCACCAAATCCACTCAGGGGACTTTAGTTAGCCTAGGGCTAAAGTAGATGTTACTTGCCTTAAGGCAGTGAGCTGGCAGAAATGTTAGCATGCCAGGCAAAATACTTAGTGGTATTTCATTCTGAGTTCAAATTCCACCAAGATTGACTTTGCTTTTCACCCTTTCAATAAATTAAGTACCAGTTGCATACTGAGGTCAATCTAACCGACTGCCCCCTCCCCAGAAATTTAGGACCTTATGCCTAGAGTAGAAAAGGTGTCATTTGCCTTACAGTGTAACTGAACCAAGAACCATGAGGCTGAGAAGCAAACCTCTTAAGCACACAGCCATACCTGTGCTTCTACA
>NC_043009.1:28442415-28467415 GCF_006345805.1 Octopus sinensis | reverse complement strand
TTGTGAGTGGGTTTGGTAGACGGAAACTGAAAGAAGCCTGTCATATATATGTGTGTATGTGTGTCTGTGTTTGTCCCCCCCAACATCGCTTGACAACCGATGTTGGTGTGCTTATGTCCTTGTTACTTAGCAGTTTGGCAAAGGAGACCAATAAAATAAGTACTAGGCTTACAAGGAATAAGTCCTGGGGTTGATTCGTTTGACTAAAGGTGGTGCTCCAGTATGGCCGCAGTCAAATCACTGAAACAAAAGGATAAAAAGAATATATATATGTGTTTGTGTGTGAGTGTGTACATTTTCCTTGTATTGTTTGTCCTGTACTCTGTTTTTTCGTTGTTAAAAAAAAGTCTGTTTCCTTGTTTGATTTTGTTTTCGTTTCTCGTTCTATGTTTATTTGTGGTGTCCTGCACTCATATATATATATATATGCTGGTATATATACATGTAGACGTAAGTATGTACATATATGTATGTATATATGCATATATTTTATTTATTTATTATATTGTTATTATATATATATATATATATGTATATTTATATATAGGCATATAGTGTGTAGACAGATCATTGAGCTTACAATCATGAGATGGTGAGTTCAATTCCCAGATCAGGCTGTGTATTGTGTTCTTGAGCAAGACACTTTATTCCACGTTGCTCCAATTCACTCAGCTATCAAAATGAGTTGTGACATCACTGGTGTCAAGTTGTATCAGCCTTTGCCTTTCCTTTGGACAACATTGGTGGTGTGGGGAAGGGAGACTGGTATGCATGGGTGATTGCTGGTCTTCCACAAAAACCTTACCCAGACCTGTACTTTTGGGGGGCAACCTTTTAGGTGCAAATACTGGATAATGTGTTCTTGACGCTGTGCTCCTGGATTTTCTACATATAGGAATAACGGTGTGATGGGCACAGATGGAGTGCCTGTGATTGCAGATTTGCTTGCCGAGAGCTAATTTGGGTTTACAAATCGATGACCATAACAATAAGGATGATGCTGCCAATGTACTACAAGACAATTTCCATTGACCAAAATTTGCTCCCAATGGCTTTAGGAAATCCGAGGCTATAGTCATGAGGATGTGTGACTGAACTCAAATTCCTTTATTTAGGAAACAAAGTTCTTCACCACACAGCAGCACCTGAATACAAAACAAAACTGAAATAAATAATAAAGAATCATATTTCTAAGAATTGTAAGAAACATGAAAAGAAAATCTCTGTATCTTGCAGAATTATTTTTTGCCCAAGTCCTGAATCAGCTAACATTGTCTGCTCGACATTATTACTGAAGATAATTGATGGATTAAGTAGGGATTAGAAAGTTGATGAAGATTTAATTAATATGTCTTTTAATAATTTAACTGATTTGACAGAATTGAAATTCTGCAATGCTAATGACATTAATTCTGGTGGAGATTAAATTAGTGATACAATTAAATCTCTGGATTTTAATCCCGGCCTGAGCAGGTTTAGAAACATTGTGTAGCTATTATATATGTACATATACATACATACATACATACATACATACACATATATATATATATATATATATATATATATATATACATATACATATGTGTGCATGTGTGTGTGTGTATATATATATGTATATGTATGTACGTGCATATATGTATCTGATTTGTTTAGTATGTCTCAGAGTTTTAATGAAAACATTGCTTAATTCCCTTAGGTAGAGCCTTCAGTAATAATCAACATCATAATCATCAACATCACTATCATTATCACAGTGACCATCATCTGTGTGATGGTTTTTATCATTGTCGTTATTGTGATTTTCATCATCTTAACATCAGCATCCTTATCATCATCATCATCATCATCATCGTTATCAGTGTTCTCCTCCTTCTTTCTTTTTTCATATTCTATTCCTACTCTTATTCCTCTTCCTTCTCATTATCATCATCATTGTTATCACCATCTCAACTCTCTGCTGCATCACCATCATCATCATCATCATTGTTGTCATCGTCGTCATCGTCATCATACGTGTACCACATATATAAAAAGTGCACTTGTACTTTACTCCTACTTGTGGTGGCAGCTCCAACCAACACGTTCACCATGTCCCTCGTGAATTCTGACCACATCTGATGGTCAGTCACAGTTGAGGCTATAATGCCCCACTGGGAGAGCAAGTGCATCAGATAGCACAGACACCATAGCCATAGTCTTCATTCATCCTTGTGATGTAGAGATGCTGTTCTGAGTATCATTGGGACTACAAATTAACATCTGGCCCCCATTCACATATTTATAAAGTGTATTTTTAGGTCAGACCAAAAATGCAATACTTTTTTTTAAAGAATATTCATTATTTTTAAAGTGCTTTCCTGCAGTTTATATCTTCGTTTATGACAAAGTGCAACATGCAATTCTTTTCTTCAAAGCAAGCTGAACACTCAGTTCTTCATTTCATATAATAAACCAAACATCCATAGATTTGATGGTGTAAGATAACAGTTGCTGTACCATATTCAGTTTTATGTAGACTTAGAAAGGAGTAAAGACTGTTTGCCAACATAACATGGCAGTCCGGGTTTAGAACGAATGTTACTGTAATTTATCCCCAGGTGACATCATCCCCAGCTGGCTATACGACACAGTCTGTGTCTTTATATTTTTGAACAAGGGAATCTAGCACCCCCACTCAGCTCAAAACAATATCTGTGTATCATGATTTCCGGGTTATTTCCCTTCATCAGCACAGAATAATTGTTTGGCTAGAGGTGGTGCTGCCAAATTCCTGTTCGAAATATATAATTTTCAAAGCAACAACTAGTCACTGGTCTATATATTAGAAAATCACTGTTTTTAAATCTCATAACAGAGATTTTTAGCAACAGTACTTTGGTGCAAAGATTGTTTGCCAACATAACATGGCAGTCCTGGGGCTAAATTACAGCAACATTCGTCCCAAACCAGGACTGCCATCAGATGTGGTCAGAATTCATGAGGGACATGGTGAACGTGTTGGTTGGAGCTGCCACCACAAGTAGGAGTAAAGTACAAGTGCACTTTATATATGTGGTACACGTATGATGACGATGACGACGATGACAACAATGATGATGATGATGATGGTGATGCAGCAGAGAGTTGGCAAAAGTCTTTACTCCAAAGCACTTTTGCTGAATATCTCTCACTATGGGATTTAAAAATAGTAATTTTCTAAGATTGAGAAAGGTTCAAAGGTATTCAAGGTTGAACAAGAATTTGGTCTTAATGAGGCCTTCAATACAAAGCATAAGAATTCAGAAATCATCGTTGTCTCTTTTGTACAGATGTACCCATGTTTGGTGTTCCTTGCAGCAAGGGTTCAGAGTGGTTACAATGCAAACTGAGATATCCCTTGAATCCATCATGGAACTTTTCATTTTAGTGTGGTACCTTCCTTGGCCAGAGTCAACCACAATTTTTAACACATCATAAAGATATTACTATATATATATATATGTATATATATACATATATATATAGTAATATCTTTATGATGTGTTAAATACTTACATGTATGTGTGTTCTTTTCTTTTTCTTTTTAATTTGGAGTTCATTTTGACCAACCACCTATTCAGTAGCTAGGCTGTGAAGAAAAGCATTTTCTGTTGTTCATAATTCTTTAAATGTTTAGAAGGTCTTGCAGGATTTTGTAGTCCCAGATATCATGACCATTTGTAATGTATGACTGGCACCCATGCCAGTGGCATGTAAAAAGTACTATTCAAATGTGATTGATGCCAGGCCCACTTGACTGGTTTCTATGCTGTTGGCACATAAAAAGCACCCAGTACACTCTAGGAGTGATTGGCATTAGGAAGGGCATTCAACTGTAGAAACATTGCCAGATCAGATTGGAGTCTGGTGCAGCCTACTGGCTTGCCAGTCCTCAGTCAAGCAGACATTAAACAACGACGATGATGACAAGGATAATGATGATGATGATGATGATGATGATGATGATATAATATATAGAGAGATAGCCAGAAAAGACATGGAGAGAGAAAGAGAGAGTTATACTTAGAGTGTTAAACATATACAAGCAGACCAACTGACCAACAGTCAGACAGACACACAGTCAGTCAGACAGACATACAGGCAAACTGGCAATCAGGCAGACAGGCAGATAGTCTAAACAGTTCATGAATTCTTGCAATAATTTTTTTAAAAAAATCTATTGACATTTCAAGTTTATTTTAAGTAAATGCAGACCTCTCAAAGCCCAAGCTGAAATAAATATACAAATTATTTAATGAACATTCGAACGAATAAATTAAATGCAAAATAAAAAAAAACAATATATAACAAACAGCAATAAAATAAACAAAAGAACATGCAATTTTTAATGCATTGGTAACATTAAACAAATTAGAAAATTGTTCTCTGTTGGAATAAGGGGAAAATCACTATACATGTAAATTGTGTGATAATGCATAATAATTGAATTAAAATAATAATAAATCATAAACAGAAAAGTTTCCAAAAATTTCAAAACCTTTTAATTCTGAATATTTCAAAAATCTAACCGTATGTATATATGTATAGGTCTGTGTAAGTGTGTATGTGTGTGTGTGCTTGTATATATATATATATATATGTGTGTGTGTGTCTGCAATGATGTATATATATGTGCGTGTGTGTTGATATCTGTATGTATATACATATTTGCATGTATAAATGTATATATATCTATGTTTATATATGCATAAATATATACATATATACATAAAGACATAGATGTATATATAAATTTATATATACATACATTAATAAATGTGTGTATACATACATGCATACTTATTTTATAGATAGATGTATATGTACATACACATGCACACACACATAAATATATATATATATATATATACATACGTGTGTATGTATATATATATACATATATATATTTATATATATATATATGTGTGTGTATATATATATATATATATACACACACAAATGCATACACATATATATATACATACATACATACATGTGTGTGTGTGTGTATATATATATATACATATATGTATACACACATACACGCACATGTATATGCACATACACTCACACCAGCACACATGCACATATAAACACATATACATACACACACACACATGCACAAATATTGCTATACATGCAAAAATTCATTGGGGCATAGGAGAAATGCCTTTTAATATGTAACCTGTTTGTGTATGTTTAATTATTTGTAATACCTACCATTCAGTAGTGCCTTGCCATAAATTCTACTTCAAATATACACACCAGAGGCTAAACAGCTCCAGAAATAAAATTTCAATAGAAATTTTGAAAAAAAAAAATTGCTTCCACTCTTTTACCATTTCAAGTGAAAGTTCGCAATAATGCAGAAGAAAGATAAAAAATACTATTATATTATATATGAATATTCATATACATATATATATACATATATATATATATATATATATATATGTATGTATGTATGTACATTTATATATACATATAAATATGTACATACATAAATATATATATTCATATGTATGTATATGTATCTATTTATCTATCTATATCACTGTATATGTATATATGTGTGTGTGTGTGTGTGCGTGCCTACATGTGTTTATATGTGCATGTGTGCTGGTGTGAGTGTATGTGCATATACATGTGTGTGTATGTGTGTATACATATATGTATATATATATATATATATATGCATCAATGTATATGTGTATATATGTATGTATATATATATTTATACATATGCACTTGAATATATACATATGTATGCACATGTATATGCATATGCATTTGTGTGTGTATATACATATATACATATATATATACATATATACATATATATATACATATATATATATGTATATATGTATATACATATCTCTCTCCTTCTATACATATATATATATATAATATATATTTATGAATTATAGAATTAGTAACAACAAAAACAATACTAAACCATAGCAAAACAATTGACTAATGTGATTTTCTGATCGTGACTCTTTGCAGTTTTTAGCCATTGTATATTAAGAATGGTCTAATTTTTCTCTTTAATGGACAAAGCATGAAACCTATTCAAAATGTTGATGCATGGGGAGTGGGGTGGTGGGGAGGACAGAATTTATTCATTTTATCCGAAAATATTAAACCAAAGATGAAAAAAAAAAGAAATTTTAAATAATATAACAACAATAGAAACATCAACAATGACATTAGTAGTAGTAGTAGCAGTAGTAGTACTAGTAGTAGTAGTAGTTGTTGTTGTTGAAGTAGTATTATTAATAGTAGTAGCAACATATGCAGCAGCAGCAGTGGTGGTGGTAGTGGTAGTAGTAGTAGTGGTGGTGGTAGTAGTTGTAGTAGTAGTAGTAGTTGTTGCTGTTGTTGTTGTGGTTGTTGTTGTAGTAGTAGTAGTAGTAGTGTAGTAGTAGTAGTAGTAGTAGTACTACTACTACTACTATTACTACTACTACTACTACTAGCAACACCAACAGCAGCAGCACCAGCTGCAATAGTGGTGGTGGTCGTGGTGTTGGTCGTGGTGGTGGTGGTGTATGCTGTAGTAGTAGTAATAATATTTCCTCCTAACTTTTATAACAATTATAGTAGTAGTCGCAATAACAATAACAACATCATAACAATAACAATAATGATGATAATGATGATGATAATAATAATAATAATAATAATAATAATAATAACAATAACAATAATAATAATAATAATATTAACAACAACAATAATAACAATAATAACAACAACAACAACAATAACAACTACAACAACAACAACAACAATAATAATAATAATAATGTTTAATGTTTTGTTCATTTTTTGCTTTCACTTTTACCCCTAGATTGAAAATAGAAAACAACATCTATTTCAATACAAAGAATAAACAAAAATAATAATAATGATGATCATAATAATAATAATGGTAATAATAATAATAATAATAATAATAATAATAATAATAATGATAATAATAATAATGATGATGATAACACAACAACAAATAACAACAAGAATGATAATGATGATAATAAAATGAAGAGGATAAATGTAGATATTATTTCATAGAATTTGCTTTGGTTTACTTGTAATTCAGTAATCAATGAAGTCACCTTTCACACACACACATACACACACACATATGCACACAAACGTGTGTGTGTATGTGCACGTGTATATCAATATGAATATGTGTGTGTGGATGCATGTATGTATGTATGTATGTATGTATGTATGTATCTATCTATCTATCTATCTATCTATCTATCTCTATCTCTCTCTCTCTCTCTCTCTCTCTCTCTCTATATATATATATATATATATATATATATATATATATAGGTGCGGGAGTGGTAAGAAGCTTGCTTACCAGCCACATGGTTTCGGGTTCAGTCCCACTGTGTGGCACCTTGGACAAGTGTCTTCTACAACAACCCTAGGCTGACCAAAGCTTTGTGAGTGGATTTGTAGATGGAAACTGAAAGAAGCCTATCGTATATATATGTCTGTGTGTCTGTGTTTGTCCTCCCTACCATCGCTTGACAACTGATGTTGGCGTGTTTATGTCCTTGTAACTTTGCTGTTCGGCAAAAGAGACTGATAGAATAAGTATTAGGCTTACAAAGAATAAGTCCTGGGGTTGATTTGTTCTTTCCTTTTCCACCTACCAAATCCATTCATCAGGCATCTACATCTGAAGAATATATATTTTTCATCAAGGGAATTGGGGAATTAAAAGTACATATCCTCACAGAAACTCACCAATTTCATCTCAGCAGAGAATCTTTCTACTAAGATGAACCTGGTCAGTTACAATAAAGAATTGTTTCATCAATTCCCTTGAGGTATTTTTGATGTTTTCTCTCCAAATATTTTCGAACATTTATAAACAAAAAAGTCTTTTTCAACCAATTTCATTTTTAAGCTACCATGCAGGGAATAAAAAGGATTGAAAATAAAGTGAATTAAATAAAAATGAATGGGTGCAGGAGTGGCTGTGTGGTAAGAAGCTTGCTTACCAACTACATGGTTCCAGGTTCAGTCCCACTGTGTGACACTGCTATAGCCTCGGCCTGAACAAAAACTTGCAAGTGGATTTGGTAGACAGAAACTAAAAGAAGCCTGTCATATATATATATATACGGAGATGCAATGGCCCAGTGGTTAGGGCAGCGGACTCGTGGTTTCGATTCCCAGACCGGGCGTTGTGTGTGTTTATTGACCGAATACACCTAAAAAGCTCCACGAGGCTCCACCAGGGGTTGGTGATACCTACTGTACTCTTTCACCACTTTTTCTCTCACTCTTTCTTCTGTTGGCCTGCTCGCTTAGCCAGCAGGGTGGTGTCATTCGAAGGCTAAAACAATGCGAATGCATTGTGACCAGTGATGTGTAGCAGCATCTGATGGTCTGGTCGGTCACGTGATCACATGATATATATATATATATATATATACCGGTTCTATTCTAGCAAAAACTGTCCGACGAACGGAAGCATGAAACTCAGAGTAACAGGTTTTGTTGAATTTTCTGCTGCTTTAAATAAAGCATATTACTCTACCACTGGTATTTGAGTACTCTTTTTTTTATTTTTTTCCACCTTGTTTCACATTTATGTGTTTACTCCGGTATATATATATATGAAACATGGGCCGTGACTGCTGACGACATGCATAAGCTTGCAAGGAATGAAGCCAGTATGCTCTGCTGGATGTGTAATGCCGGTGTGCATACACGAGAGAGTGTAAGTGTCCTGAGAGAAAAGTTGGATTTAAGAAGCATCAGATGTGGTGTGCAAGAGAGATGACTGCACTGGTATGGTCATGTGTTGTGAATGGATGAGGACAGTTGTGTGAAAAAGTGTCACACCCTAGTAGTTGAGGGAACCTGTGGAAGAGGTAGATCCAGGAAGATCTGGTATGAGGTGGTGAAGCATGACCTTCAAACATTGGGCCTCACCAAGGCAATGAGTAGTGTCTGAGACCTTTGGAGATATGCTGTGCTTGAGAAGACCTGACAAGCCAAGTGAGACCATAACCCGTGGCTTATGACAGTGGTGTATAACAAACCCACTTATCAGTACCCTTCTTTTATTGGACAATAAACTTTGCTTGCAAAGACCTGTTGAGGCAAGTGAAATCAAAATTGCTGACATGGCCGATGACAGTACTGCCTGATTGGCACTTGTGCCAGTGGAACTTTAAAAGCACCATCTGAACGTGATCAATTCTTGGGCCGCTGACTGGTTCCAATGCAAGTGACATGTAATAAACACCTTTTGAGCATGGTCATTGACAGAAATGCCTGCCTGGCCCTCGTGCCGGTGGATCATAAAAGCACCCACTACACTCGCAGAGTGGTTGGCGTTAGGAAGGGCATCCAGCTGTAGAAACTTTGCCAGATCAGATTGGAGTCTGGTGCAGCCTCCTGGCTTGCCAGTCCTCAGTCAAATCGTCCAACCCATGCCAGCAGTCAAAGCAGACGTTTAAGGACGATGATGATGATGTGTGTATGTGTTTGTGTGTATGTGTGTGTGTATGTATATTATATATATATATATATATATAATATATATACCGGTTCTATTCTAGCAAAAACTGTCCGACGAACGGAAGCATGAAACTCAGAGTAACAGGTTTTGTTGAATTTTCTGCTGCTTTAAATAAAGCATATTACTCTACCACTGGTATTTGAGTACTCTTTTTTTTATTTTTTTCCACCTTGTTTCACATTTATGTGTTTACTCCGGTATATATATATATATATGAAACATGGGCCGTGACTGCTGACGACATGCATAAGCTTGCAAGGAATGAAGCCAGTATGCTCTGCTGGATGTGTAATGCCGGTGTGCATACACGAGAGAGTGTAAGTGTCCTGAGAGAAAAGTTGGATTTAAGAAGCATCAGATGTGGTGTGCAAGAGAGATCACTGCACTGGTATGGTCATGTGTTGTGAATGGATGAGGACAGTTGTGTGAAAAAGTGTCACACCCTAGTAGTTGAGGGAACCTGTGGAAGAGGTAGATCCAGGAAGATCTGGTATGAGGTGGTGAAGCATGACCTTCAAACATTGGGCCTCACCAAGGCAATGAGTAGTGTCTGAGACCTTTGGAGATATGCTGTGCTTGAGAAGACCTGACAAGCCAAGTGAGACCATAACCCGTGGCTTATGACAGTGGTGTATAACAAACCCACTTATCAGTACCCTTCTTTTATTGGACAATAAACTTTGCTTGCAAAGACCTGTTGAGGCAAGTGAAATCAAAATTGCTGACATGGCCGATGACAGTACTGCCTGATTGGCACTTGTGCCAGTGGAACTTTAAAAGCACCATCTGAACGTGATCAATTCTTGGGCCGCTGACTGGTTCCAATGCAAGTGACATGTAATAAACACCTTTTGAGCATGGTCATTCACAGAAATGCCTGCCTGGCCCTCGTGCCGGTGGATCATAAAAGCACCCACTACACTCGCAGAGTGGTTGGCGTTAGGAAGGGCATCCAGCTGTAGAAACTTTGCCAGATCAGATTGGAGTCTGGTGCAGCCTCCGGGCTTGCCAGTCCTCAGTCAAATCGTCCAACCCATGCCAGCAGTCAAAGCAGACGTTTAAGGACGATGATGATGATGTGTGTATGTGTTTGTGTGTATGTGTGTGTGTATGTATATATATATATATATATATATATATATATGGATGTATATGTATTTGTGTGTCTTTGTTTGTCCCCCACCCACCATCGGTTGACATCCGATGTTCCGCAAAAGAGATCAATAGAGTAAGTGCTAGGCTTACAATGAATAACTCCTGGGATCGATTTGCTTGATTAAAGGTGATGCTCCAGCATGACCACAGTCAAATAACTGAAACAAATAAAAGAATAAAAGAAAAATTTTTTTTGAAATAAAAAGTTAAGTAGTCATTAAGTAGATGATAATTGGTAATTTTCTACGGATATTTCTCCCCATCTTGTTTGTTGTTAACACAACATTTCGGCTGATATACCCTCCAGCCTTCTTCAGGTGTCTTGGGGAAATTTCGAACCTGGGTTCTCATTGCTAAGGTATTTTTCACTGTTATCATTATTATTATTGTTCAGATCACTGCTTGGAATCGAACTCAAAATCTTGGGATTAGTAACCTGTGCTCTTAACCACTGCACTTCTCTTCTTCTTCTTCTTCTTCTTCTTCTTCTTCTTCTTCTTCTTCTTCTCTTCTTCTTCTTCTCTCTTCTTCTTCTTCTCTTCTTCTTCTTCTTCTTCTTCTTCTTCTTTTCTTCTTCTTCTTCTTTTCTTCTTCTTCTTCTGCTTCTTCTTCTTCTTCTTCCTCCTCCTATCTGCTTCTCGTTCCTTTTCTTTTACCAACTAAAGCTTTGAATTAAGCATGAAGCCTTTTGATCTAATCTTCCCACAATATCAAATCAGCATCTTTCATGTCACACCTCAGTTTTAGAACAGTACCCACAGAATGTCAATGAGTGATAAAACTCACCTAAAGGTGTTGGCCACAGGATGAAGTATCATTCTGTAAAAGTGCCCAGTCTCAGAAAAACTGTTCAACCCATGCCACCATGGAAAAGTAGATGTTAAACCTTTCTGATGACTATCATATTCGTGATGATGAAGAGGAGGATGATGAAGGTGATGATGGTAACGATGATGACGATCTTCATCATCATCATCATCATCATCATCATTGCTGCCATTGTTTTAATGACTAATTTTTCTAATATGAAGAGAGAGAGAGAGAGCGAGTGTGTGTGTGTGTGTGTGTGTGTGTGTGTGACTTTAATTGCAATCAATACATATTGCTGAATTTAACCGGATGCTTTCATTGTAATATACATCATTTATTTATTTATTATCTATCTTGTCATCCCCCACCCACCCATCCATCCACCCACACACTTCCTTTCCCTTGATCTCTCTCTCTCTCCTTCTATTTATCTCAATCTCTCTCTCTCTCTCTCTTTCCCTCACTTTCTCTCTTTCTCCTTGATTGTCCGGAGAATTAGATATTTGCATATGTTAATGAGGCGAGTCCCAAACGATCGAACAAATGTTCGTTAGGCAGTATAATCAGTCGGTTTCATATTCCCGTGTGTATGACAAGAAAGTTCCATTGCTTACAGCAAAGAATTTTCAGATGCCACAACAAATATATATGACTGCAAATAATCAATTCCAAGACAGCTGAATAACCGTTTCATCAGGCAATACATGTATTGGTTGGATAATAATAATAATAATGATAATAATAATAATAATAATAATAATAATAATAATAATAATAATAATATTAATGATAATAAAAATATTAATAATAATAATAATAATAAGAAGAAGAAGAAGAAGAAGAAGAAGAAGAAGAAGAATATTAATAATAATAATAGTAATAATGATGATGATGATGATGATGATGATGAAGCTTAACCCTTTGACCGAATATAGGTTTGTTTCTCTAGAGCAATGGATTCCGCACCTAAGTGCCAAGTGGCTGAGAGCTAAAGCTCCGATTGGCTAAAATTCTAGCCTACTTTATACTATGTTTATGTATCAGCGTCGTCGTCATCGTCATCACCATCATCATTATTATCATCATCATAATTATCGTCGTCATCATCATCGTCATCATCATTATCATGATCCTATTGGTCATCGTTGTTATCATCATGCTTCATCATCGTCGTAGTCGTCGTCGTCAGCATCCTTGTCGTTGTCATCATCATCATCATCATCGTCACGATCATTGTTTTTAAAGTCTACTTTACCAAGCTTGCATGAGTCAAGCACCAAAGTATGTCAGAGAACCGTTTTGTATGCTTGGACGCCCTTCCTGTCAAATCCGTTTCCAAGTGAGGTTTTAATCTCCTGGTATTGGCACACGGCTTAGTAGTTAGGGCTGGAATGGTCAATGCTTTGTGTTTGTGAGCAAAATACTTCATTTCATGTTGTTCCTGCCCACTCAGCTGGCAAAAATTTGTCACCCAGTAATGGTCAAGCAACCTCTCCAGGGCAGAGAGAGTATGTATGCGCTAGAATCTGAGAAACGATCCTCATGAGCTTATGGTGGCCCATGAAGAACCTTTGGGTCTTTTTTTCTTCTAATAGTAGCAATAGTTGTTGTGAAGGTGCCTGGTATAGTTGTTAAGCCTGTTGCACACACAATTGTGAGGTTGTGGTTTCGATTCCCAGACTAGCTGCAAGTTGTGTTACAGATGGGAAAATAGAAGTGAAAAGGATGTTTCTATTATGGCTCTTCATCAGAAAGAGGAAAAAGTTCAGAGGGGAGGAAAAACAGTTGATAGAAAAGCACATCTTGTTACATGGCCAAGCACACACACACACACACACACACATGTACATACACATACATGTATGTATATATACATATAGGCATACAGATATGCATATATATATATATATATATATATATAATTATAACAATGAGGGTCTTTGCAACAGGTTGCTACACCACATACCGAAAGTATTAGAAATAGCAGCCAGACGACTGTTATTTCTTTTACTACAAAAATATGTCCCACAGACATCAGTATTTGTAACTCACTATGGCTATGGCAAAAAAAAACGAAGAAAAATAACGAAATCAAACAGTGTCCGGTCAGTTATGGACGCATACGTTTCTGGATTAAAATCAGAGATTCATTTCCTTCATCAACATAATATTCCGATAAGTAAATCTAGAAATTTCAGGGAATCTTACCACCATATTCCGAACAGGCGAAATTGGACATACAGAAGCTGACCAGCATATCCACATTTATATAGACAAGTGAATTCGTATCTCCCTCCAGAATTTTTCCCACGTGAGTCACAAATAATACTGCTGAAAATGAATTCGTAGTTCCGTCGTAGGGGAGTAAAATAATCAATACAGATAAAGGGTATGTGGTCTAGCAACCTGTTGCAAAGACCCTCATTGTCATAATTATATATAATTTTACCAAATATGGTCCTTTTCTATACCGAAAAACTACTTGGTGAAATTTGTTGATTTTATTAAATTAATTATATTTCACCCTTTATCTGTATATATATATGTCCAACCCATGCCAGCATGGAAAGCAGATGTTAAACAACTATGAGGATAATGATGTATATGTATCTATATGTGTGTGTATATATATATATATATATATATATATATATATATATATATATATATATGTCTGTATGTATGTGTGTATGGTGCAAAAGGTACAGTACACAGATGACATGAAAAACAAACACAGATTGTATTGGTTTCACAGTCAGGAAATTGGAAATAAAAGAAAGAAATGTCTTTTGCATTTTGAGTATTCATTCTTCTTCAGAAAGAATGGTTAGAGAAGAAATGAAAGGAATTCAGAAGAAAAACTGGAGAAATAGAAATGCACTTGTTTCCAACTGAAGAATGTGTATACTTATGTGTGTGTGTCTATATATATATATATATATTATACATATCATCATCATCATCATCATTTAACGACTGTTGTCTCTGCTGATAGGTTGGATGGTTTGACCAGAGCTGGCTTGCTAGACGGCTGCACCAGACTCCAGTCTGATTTGGCTTCTGTGGTTTCTATGACAGGATGCCCTTCTTAACACCAACCACTCCGAGAGTGTAATGGGTGCATTTATGTGCCACCAGCATGGGTGCCATTTGTGTGACACCGGTATCTGCCACAAATGCAATTTTACTTGGCTTGATGGGTCTTCTTCTCAAGCATGACAGAATGCCAAAGGTCTTGGCTATTGTCTCCCTAAGGCCCAACACTCAAAAGGAATTCTTCACATGCCACCAGCATCAGCTACTTTGCCTCCATGAGGCCCAACGCTTGATGATGATGGTGGCGGGGTATAGTGGTGTGGTGGTAGTTTTGGGGATGATGATGATGATGTTGATGGTGGTGGTGGTGGTGGAGGAGATGGTGGGGGTATGATGATGATGGTGGTGCTGCCTCTTGTGCTGGTGGTGGAGGAGATGGTGGTGGTGTTGGCGATGATGGCAGTAATGGTGGTGGTGGTGGTGGGGATGATGATGAAGATGATTAATATACAGCAAGAGACACGGAGAGAGAGGAAGACATACAGACAAAAAGATAGACAATGATACGTTATGTCGACATAGTTACATACGTTCATACATTAGACAATTTATCTTTTTTTTTCCAATTTCCTTCTACATCTCCCTTGCCCACCACCACCACCACATCCACCACTCTCACCACCACCACTCCAACCACCACCAATCCCACCACTACCACCTCCACCACCATCTCCACCACCACATGCTATCCATAACAGTACACACCAAATCACCACCACCGCCATCGACAGCAGTCTGTACAGTATATGATAATAATTATTATCATTGTTATTATTATTATTGTTGTCGTTGTTGTTGTTATGTCCATCAAAAGACTTTACTAAAACACAGCAGCCATAATGCATTTATCGTTATTACATGAGACCCTTTGAAGAGGTGATCCATAATTTAGTAGGTAGGTGGGACGCAATATGGAGCCGGGCCTTAGAACTTTTGGCCATGACTTAGTGTTTGTTGGGGTTTTTTTTTATTGCTTACAGACACACCCATTATCATCAGCAGTGGTAGCAGCAGCAGCAGCAGCATCGCGATTATCACCACCACCACCACCATCATCGTTATCATGAACATGTTCATCATCATCATCATCACCATCATCATCATCATCATCATCATCATCACCACCATCAACATCATCTTCACTATCACCATCATCATCATTATCACCATTGCCATCATCACCACCACCACCATCATCATCATCATCACCATCACCATCATCATCATCATCATCACCACCACCACCACCACCACAACCACAACCACCATCATCATCATCATCATCATATCATCATCATCATCATCATCATCATCACCACCATCATCATCATCATCACCATCACCATCATCATCATCATCATCACCACCACCAACACCACAACCACAACCACCATCATCATCATCATCACCATCACCATCATCATCATCATCACCACCACACCACAACCACAACCACATCATCATCATCATCACATCACCATCATCATCATCATCACCACCACCACCACAACCACAACCACCATCATCATCATCATCACCATCACCATCATCATCATCATCGTCACCATAGTCATCATCATCGACATCGTCGTCTTCGTTTTCGTTGTCATGGTCGTTGTGATTGTGTTGTTGTCATTGTCCCTAGCATCGTTAGTCATCACCATCCACTTCGTGACAACCACCACTATCATCATCATCATCATCATATCATCATCATCATCATCATCATCATCATCATAATCATAGTTGCTAACACTGTCTTCATTATTGTCATCATCGTCATCATCATCAGTATTCTCGTTGTCATCACCACCATAGCCATCATCATCATCATCATCATCATCATCATCATCACCATTACCAACCCATCAACACCATCTAATTACCATCACTGTCAATACCATCACCAGCACAACTTCACCATCAAGCCTCAGCTCCACCTAAACGCTACCAATACTACTACCACTACCACTACTACTACTACCACTACAATAGCAGTTACTACTACCACTACTACTACTACCACTACAATAGCAGTTACTACTACCACTACAATAGCAGTTACTACTACCACTACTACTACTACTACTAAAACTACTACTACTACCACTACCACCACTAGAACAGCAGTTACTACCACTACAACTACTGCTATGCTGTTGATGCTACAATTACTACTACTACTACTACTACTAGTACTACTACTGCATCTACGACTACTGCATTTCATTTCTCTATCACAGTGATCCAGCTACTGTTCACAACACAACTAGCACCAACACAACACCTTCAACTATTACCCCTACCACCACCACCATCACCCTTACCACCATCCCACATACCACCAATTGCACCGCAATCATGTATACCAACACCACCACCAGTAACACCACAGCCACCACTATTAAACCTACCCTTTCCCCCTCAGCATAGACACACCTATCACTGTTTATTCCACCATCCTGCTATCTCGTTATGTACCCAGGTGTTCAAAGTGCTGTACCATTAATTATTATCAAACAAAAGGGTGTGGAACTTCCTTCAAAATCAATTTAGGACCACATCTGGGAAGTAAGATGAGAGAAATTATATTTAACGGAATGAGGGGGGGGGGCAATTTGAGGGTGTTGCGTGTATGTGAGTGTGTGTAGGCCTTTCTGTGTGTAAGTGGGTGTATATATGTGCTTCTGTGTATGTGTGAGTGTGCTTCTGTGTGTGTGTAAGTGTGTAAGTGTACGTGTATCTGTGTGTGTGTGCAACTCTGTGTGTGAGTGTGTGCATGTGTATGTGTGTGTATCTGTGTGTGTGTGAGTGTATGTGATAACTGAGACTTCATATTTTAACACTTACCTCTGCTTTTGAATTTCCTTATAATTTTCTCTTCTTTCCACACACTTTACACACACACACATACACACACACACACACACACACACACACACACACACAGAGTGAAAGACAAATACTTGTTTATTGAAGGCATAAAATGTGTGAAGCACAGCCAGTTGTATTACTAAAGTGAAATGTATGGCCACCACACAGATGCAAATTTTTCCATGAGTACAAGCATGCATCTGTACATACAGATCAACCGATTCAGGCAACCACAAGCCCTCAACACCTGTCTTGATTGCAGAAAGAAGAAAAGAATGCCTTGCCATGTGGATTGGGGCCAGCTTGAATTCTTCAAGTAAAAATACTTAAAGGAAACATACACACATACATACATACTTGCAGACATACATGCACACATAGATACATACACACATACATACGTACACACATACATACACACACATACATAAACACATAGATACACTCACATACATACATACAAACATACATACAACCTCCCACTTTCAATGGCATGCATTTGCAATCCAGGACCAGGAAATATCGACCAACTACTAGATGCACAAAAGGGACAGATGAAGTAAAAATGGGACAACTGATGCAGACTTTGTGGCGTTAACACTGAAGATATCACCCACATCATAAGCAGTTGTCCGAAATGTCATCACAGTACTATCTACTGATGAGTCATGATGCAGCTAGGACACTCAAAAGGATAACTCTGAGGACAAAGGAATAAAAACACAGTATGGTAGAAGCCATAGCCAACTCATAATAAAAAGGTGTACTGGTGGAATGTACCAGTGAAGACCTCAATAAAATGTAAGCACAACAGACCTGATATAGTGATTAGGGATAGAGAAGAGAAACTGTGTACAGTTGTGGAAATTAGCTGCCCAGTGGATGTTAACATAAAGCTGAAGATCAGTAAAAAAGAAAATACCTACTCTGAACTATTGAGAAATCCGCAGTTACTCTATCCAGATTACAAGTTCAGGTTTATACCTGTAATTCTTGGGGCCCTGAGATATGTAACAAACTGACTAGATACCAAACTTGAGAAATGAGGCTTCTCAAAATCAGAAAGAAAAAAAGCTGATTCAAAGACTACGGATTCACTCTATCACTGTAAAACTTTCCAGAAGTTTATCATTTAAGTATATATAAGCATGTCTAGATATGAAACTATATGCAATAGAAGAGCTCCATAAAACAAAACATACAAATCTGCATGTATATAGACATACACACATATATACAAATATTTATGTGTGTGTGTGTGTGTGTGTGTGTGTGTGTGTGTGTGTGTGTGTGTGTGTGTTGTGTGTGTGTGTGCATGCGTGTAATAGTAAAAAGTAAGAGATCACCCCAAACGTTTACCAGTTCGCTCTTGGTTAGGCATTCAGTATATGTTCTTCAACACTTAACATAAATCCAATAATGTTCCAATAAGATAAGAAATTAGAGGATTATTCCGTTGGATAATTCTGAATATATTTCCTTAACCTTATTGGCTTCCAGGAGTATAAAAATTGACAATATCAAATATATGGATTACTCCAAAGTCTACTTGTGATTATTTATATATAACAATGATGATGATGATGATGATATATATATATATACTACTACTACTACTACTACTACTAATATAGGATGAAGTTTTTTACAGAAAAATTTCATCAAACAAGTAGCAGCATATTAAAATACCTTTAAAGGTTAAAATTATAGAAATAAATTTCTTTTGCCCTTGTTTATAGGTTGTATATATATATATATATATAAAAGTATATGTGTGTATGTATGCATGTGTGTATAAGTGTGTGTATGTGTGTATGTGTGTGTGTACAAATCTGACTGAGGTCAACTTTGCCTTTTGATTCCTTTGGCTTTTGGAGATCCCTATAATAAAATACCAGTAAAATACTGGGTTTGATATTATCCCTTATCCCTCCCTCCCCACGAAATCTATGGCCCTGTAACAGCGTTACCGATTTAAATTATTCTCTAAATCAAGCATTTCTTAGAAAGTGATACATCAACAAAACCAAACCAAGATATTTTTCTGAAGATCGCAGAACACTGATAAATCTCAGCATCATTGTGTAACATTTGCACGAAGCTTCAGAGTAATTTTTACATTGTACAAAGATTTTTCTTAATATTTATTGCCCCATAATTTAATTAAGAATTCAAAAGATTAGTTAGTTTCGTTACGATTTAATTAAGTATAAATGAAAAAGATTTATTTTTCTCCTGAAGCCATTTTACATTTTTATCGTACAGACAATCTAAGTTTGTTTGTAGAAGTTATTATATTGTATTAAATATTTAAGTTAAATAATTAAAATGATTAGAGCTGAACGAAGCAAAAACTAGAATAAGTAGCAGAGCTTTAAGTTCCATTTAATGTATTCTAACTTTGAATATACATTTCAACTAACTCCTCCCTTTTATTTACATTATTTACATTTGACGATATTTGTCCTCATCTTGTTTATTGTTAACACGTTTTGGCTGATATAGCCTCCAGGCTTCATCAGGTGTCTTGAGGAAATTTCGATTCTCGGTTCTCATTCCTAAGGTATTTTTCAATGTTATTATTATTATTATTATTATTATTGTTGTTGTTGTTGTTGCTGCTGTTGTTGTTGTTGTTGTTGTTGTTGTTGTTATTTAGGTCACTGCCTGGAATTGAACTCGGAATCTTGGGGTTAGTAGCCTTCTCTCTTAACCACAACTAACTCCAAGATTCCAAGTTTGATTCCAGGCAGTGACCTGAATAATAATAATAATAATAATAATAATAATAATAATAATAATAGCATTGAAAAATACCTTAGGAATGAGAACCCAGGTTCAAAATTTCCCCAAGACACCTGATGAAGGCTAGAGGGTATATCAGCCGAAACATTGTGTTAACAACAAACAAGATGAGGACAAATATCCGTCAAATGTAAATAATGTAAATAATGTACATAATTCCTTCCTTTTAGTTTCTTAGAGTGATGCAGTGAATGGAAGAGAGAGAGAGTGAGAGAGAGAGAGTGCTTAAACTGACTTCAATGTTTCATACATTTTCAAGTTGTACAGTGTAAAACTTGAAAATGTATGAAGTACAGTGAAGAAATATCCTAAATTATACTAAAACTAAAACATAATGGATATATATATATATATATATATGTATATACTATTTGACCTGATGTCATGGCATTGAACATTAAAGCCAACAGGAATTAAAACATGAATTTTAAACTTATTTCACTAAAATATCAATTATTTAACCTCCTCTTCTCATAAATTCTGTGATCTTTCACATTTCTTTGTGTTTAGACCATGTGGCTCCTGTTTACCTAAGTGCCACCCTCTTTGCACATCACATGGCTGTAACAAGAGAGTCATCACCCTTGTGTGCTACATGTAATTCCCCTTATCTGCAGTTTTTCTCTATCCTTGTCAGTACACCGTTATTCACATGCACCAACATAATGCATCAAGTTTGCCATACAAATAATTTATTATAGCTTTTATTTAACAGACAATACTTACCATTTCTTGTAGAAGCTCATCAGACAACTTCAAGAGTTTTAACTTCTACAAAGTCATTTGGAAAGTAGTTCATCAAACTTTATATGTTAGTTGACGCTAGAACATATCTTTTATTAGATTCTCCAGACAATTAAAGATAAACATAGATGAATATATTCTGAATTATTATATAATGTTTATTGACAATTTATGTATAAATAAATATTAATATTTACAACAACTTAAATTCATGCAGTTCTATATTTAAGAGATGAGGAAATATGTAAATTATTTACCTTATTTACATTTGATGGATATTTGTCCTCATCTTGTTTGTTGTTAACACAACATTTCAGCTGAGATATACCCTCCAGCCTTCATCAGGCGTCTTGAGAAAATTTCAAACCTGGGTTCTCATACCTAAGGTATTTTTCGATGTTGTTATTATTCAGGTCACTGCCTGGAATCGAACTTGGAATCTTGGGGTTAGTAGCCCTCACTCTTAACTGCTACACCATATGCTAGTGTAGTCTTATAATTGGTGTAACTATCTTATTCTCCTTCTGTTTAAATTTCTTAAAGTAAAACACAACTTGGTAGCAAAATATAACCGATTCTCATTTATGACTGGATGTTTCTATTGTGGAACAGAATTTTTGTTTGTTCTCTGATAAGCAAAGCTGACAAACATTATTGCACTGGTTGTAAAAGCATCAAAATCATGACTTTTTCCCTTTCTATACGAACATTTTAATTTATGGATATTAAAACTCACACAGGGGGAAATTTAAGCCTAATTTTCTTACAGGAGTATGAAAATATATTCATGATGATTATAACTTGTTTTGAAAGGTTTCATTGTTAGAATCCTTATTAGTTAACGCCTTTGAGCTATGAAATAATTTGAATAATTTCATTTTTAGAAGATATATTATTGCAAAAATGCAATTGTATTTCATAGTATTGTAGATAGTTGATGAATTCATATCATTCTTTTACTGCTATGTTGCAAAATTCTCAGTAGTGGAATGACCAACTTCAATTCAGTTTCTATTTTCGATTTTCTTGTTACATATTTTGGGAAAACATATATCTAATAACTGTAAAAAGATTTTGGTTATACTTTAAATTAAAATGATATAAACTCTGATGTCATTTGAGAATTAAAGTGTATATCCAAAGCATATAAACATTCTAACAAGCTTTTGTATGTTGTGCACTTTTGATTCTCTTGACATTTTGGTGTCAAAACTTCATCACTTTAAGAAACTTTTAGAACAGATTTCCTACTGAGTGCAGAGAAGATACAGACAGCTCAAATTGTTTTTAACTATTTGTCTGATAATCTTAAGTACAAAGTACAATAACAATGACTTCTCCTTGTGGTTGAAACAAATTTTGATACATTCATATGAACGTTGGTTATTTGTTCTATCGCATTTTTTGTTGTATATATTTCTTGACTAATTCAATATTTGGATACATAAATAACTTTTTTATTCTTAATTCATCTTCCTCAAATGTTCATAGATAAAACAATTATCACATCCTGTCTCATTTCTTAACTGAGTGACATATATATATTTTGCAGATTCACCAATGTGATTAGAACCATAAGTGCAGCCATTGCTGTGTGGTAAGAAGTTAACTTCCCACTTACATGGTTTTGGGTTCAGTTCCACTGTGTGGCATCTTGGTCAAGTTTCTTCTGCTACAGACATGGGCTGATCAAAACCTTGTGAGTGGATTTGGTAAATGAAACTGAAAGAAGCCCAAATATATCTACATATATTCAGACAGATAACAACATATATAGATATACATATATATATCTATGCAAATATATTTACAAAGAACATAAAACATACAAAATTCAAAGAAAAGAATCCATAATTTCTTAAGTCAACAGCTGTTTCAGGAAGTTCAGAAATATATAATATGTAATAATCATTATATTCCTAATTTGCAGATGGAATATGCAATGTGTGTGTGTTTGTATATGTGTATGTGTATATACACATATATATATATATTTATTTATGTTTGTCTCTCCACCCACCTCTTGACAACTGGTGTTGGTTTGTTTTCATCCCTGTAACTTGATGGTTTAGCTAAAAATACCAATAATATAAAGACCAGGCTTAAAAAATCAAATAAGTCCTGGGGTTGATTTTCTCATCTAAAAGACTTCAGTATGGCACCCCAGCATGGCTGCTGTGCAATGAATGAAAAAATTAAAAGAATAAAAGAATGCTGAGTTGTCCAAAGTCAGGTGACACTAACCAATTCCTATTTATTAAGCCAAATATTGTCTTGCAATGAGAGTTCTTCTTTAGTGTTTGTGGAATATCAGACATCTTGGATATCTCTAAAAGAAGAACCTGCAGTGAAATAGTGCTCAGGAATCTGTTCGGCTAAATTTGTGGATAAGGGTGTGTGTGGGTACGTGCCTCGGTATGTGTGTGTGGGGGGTTATGTGTGTGGGGGGCATGTGTGTGGGGGGTATGTGTGTGTGCTTGTGTGGGTATTGTGGGGGTATGTGTGTGAAGGTATGTGTGTGAAGATATGTACGTGTTTATGGATATCTGTGTGTGGGTATGTGTGTGTGTGTGTATGTGTATATGCATGACTGTTTATGTTTGTGCATATATGTGTTTCTCTGTGTATGTGTGCGTCTGTGTTTGCGTGTATGTACTGTTTGTGTGTGTATATATATGTGTGTGTTTATGCATATGTATATGTGCTGTGTGTTTGTGTAGGGGTTTCTGATTGTGTATTTATGTATGTGTTGTATTTTGTGCATGTGTTGGTATGTATGCTTGGGTGAGTGGACTCGTGTGTGTGTGTGTAAGTGTGCACGCACGTGTGCATATGCGTTTGTGTATATGTGCGCCTGTGTGTGTACATGTGTGAGTGTGTGTGTGTATAGCTCCATTATATGTCGGTTCTCCATGCTTGCTATTGCTGTGTCATGTCAAAGACCTAGACATTGATGTATAGGGATATTTATTCAATTAACACACACACACACACACTCTAGAGGCGAAACCATTGAAGCAAGACACACAAACACAGATCTCTTAGGAGCCAAATTCACTCAAGCACGAACGAAATGAATCTTCTTTAACAAAGCAACACAACAAAAACAAAGAAACAATCAAATTATGGTAACGTCTCTGTTGTTGTTGTGACGTGGTGGTGGCGGTGGCGGTGGTGGAGTGGGGTTGTCAGCAGGGGTTGGGTGGGGGGCTTCGGTCCTGGTCTTGATTGTTGATGTTCTTGGTGTTGTGGCTGGCAGCGCCGTTGCTGACATGGTCACTTCAGTATGTAGAATCACAAACACACACACATATATATACACATACATACATATATATACATATATACAGGTTTATATATATATATATATGTATATGCATACACACATAATACATATATACACACTGGCATATACAAATATACATATATATGTATCTGTATATTTATATATGTGTGTGTGTATCTGTGTGTATATATATATAAATGTGCGTGTGTGCATGTGTGTAAGTGTGTGTGTGTATATATGTATATAAATGTGTATGTATATATATATATGTATATGTATAAATATATATATGTGTGTATATATATATGTATGTATTATTGTATATACATATGTATATACACACTCATAAACATGTACATGTCTATCTTTCTGTCTATCCAGCCATGCATGTATCTAGCCACCTATCTATTTATTTCTGCATGTGTGTGTGTGTGTGTGTGTGTCTAGCGGAAGAATTCAAAGAATCCAAAGCTCTGTTGTGGTGCCACAGTAGATTTGAAGTTTCTTCCTTTGTCTTAGAGTCTCGTTTCACAGCCAGCAAGTGTCCTGCATCAAAGTTGGTTTGATGTGTTTCTTGCTGAACTAGATTTTACTCTCTTGTAGTGCTAAGCTTCAGAATAATGGTAAGAAATGCTTTTCTATATTGT
>NC_043009.1:28382415-28437415 GCF_006345805.1 Octopus sinensis | reverse complement strand
AGAGAAAGAGTCAATAGAAAGAGAGAATAGACAGGAAGAGACAGAGAGATACAGAGAGGAGAGAAGAGAGAGCAAAGAGGAAGAGGAAATCTTTAGAACTAGTAAGTGGGATGCACGTCAGACAGAGTATGTTTAAGTAATCGGGTCTCTACATGGTGGACAAAATCGAATAATTGTTCATGGTTCACTGAGTAAAAATATGCATTATTTATTTATATCAGTGCAGCTTTTGTGAGACATTGTGACTAATTTAATTGCAAAATGACTCCAGCAAATTTTATTAGATAGATACAATTACACAACACACAGACACACATGAATTTATATACATACATGCATATATATATATACATATATATATATATATATATATATATATATATATATATATATATATATATATATAGGTAGGTATGTACATAGATAGATAGATAACTAGCCATTCGCACAGACATAGACACATATATAAATGTATACATATATATATATCTGTTCTGACATACAGACATGCAGTTATACTCACATTTTTCATGTAAGTATATATGTTGCTATATATGTGTATGTATTTGTATCCTTCAGTGTAATCATATAAAAATGAGATCTCTTTTGTTTCCCCTTTCTCTCTATATGTATATATATATATATATATATATATATATATACACACATATATATACACACACATAAATACACACAAACGTGTGTGTATTTCTATGCATGTGACCTTCTGTAAACTCTAATATACAATGTGTAATGGAATATGTTACATAAAACAAGCACTTTGGTGTTCTTCCTTTTTATTTTGCCTTGTTTTTGTCTTTTTGTTGTTTTTTATTTGCTTCCATATTTTAAAATTATTTTATTCTCGAATTTCTAAACTAAAATTAATTAATTTTAATTTTTCAAAAAAAAAAATACTCTCATTTCACATCAAGAGAATATTGTTTCAAACCTGTTTGATAATTATCATAATAAACCTCATTCAATGCATTTCGGAATGTAAAAGAGAACTAGAAATGAAAAAGAAAACAAATATTATTTAACACCATCAAAATTTAATGTTTAAGCAATAAAACATTTCCATTCATGCCATATTCCTTCTTTGGTTTTCTATTCAACAGCAAGTAGTACATACACACATACATACAAACATACATACATACATATATACATACATACATACATACATACATACATACATACATACATACATACATACACACATATTTATGTGTAAGCATGTATATAATATATACATTATATATATTATATTATTATTATTATTATTATATAAATATTATTATTATTATTATATATATATATATATATATATATATGGACCAAGTACACCCATGCTGGTGGCATGTAAAGAACATCTTTTGAATGTTGAGCCTCACAGAGGCAATGATGAAAACCTTTGGTATTATGTAATGCTTGAGAAGAAGACTCATGATGCCGAGCAAAATTACAGTTATGGCAGATACTGGTGTCATGCAAACTGGCACCTATGCTAGTGTCACATCAAAGTACCCCAGTGTCACACAAATGGCACCCATGCCGGTGGGTATGTAAAAGCACCCATTACATTCTCGGAGTGGTTAGCATTAGGAAGGGCAAACAGCTGTAGAAAACCATACCAAATAGAACTGTAGCCTGGTGCAGCCTTCCAGCATGCCACCCCAGTAAAACTGTCCAACCTATGCCAGTATGGACAATGGACATTAAATGATGATGATGTGACAGGCTTCTTTCTGTTTCCGTATACCAAATCCACTCACAAGGTTTCATTTGGAAAGAAGCTATAGTAGAAGACACTTGCTGAAGGTGCCATGCAGTGGAGCTGAACTGAAAACCACGTGGTTGGGAAGCAAGCTTCTTACCACATAGCCACACCTATATATTTATACATAGGCACGAATGTGGATATGTGGTAAAGATGGTTGCTTCCAAACTATGTGGTCTTAGTTTCAATCCCACAGTATTGGATGAAAACTAAATCTACCTTATCCATATATATATAAATATAATTTATATATAACCTAATATCAGTCAGAAAGAGTGCTCAAATGGTGCATTAGTGGATAAATATTCTTTATTTGTGGCTACCATGGTTTAATGTATATATATATATATATATTATATATAATAATACGTAAGTATAATAATAATTATACATATAATACATGAGTTACATAAGTAAGATTGCGTAATTTGTTGATGGTGAAACATGTATACGAGTAATCCATATTTTTATTACCTTTTCTTTTGTCGTGCTCGATTACATTTTGGTTGTCTTGCTAAATTTTTCTTGAGAACATTTCTTGGTCGTGAGACCATAGCGGATCTATTTCTAGCATATGGGTGTCCACATAGTGGTTTCCCTCTAATATATATATATATATATATATATATATATATAATCAAAATAAACAACAGGATATCAAGAGGTGATACAGTATGACTGTTTCAAGCAGCTCCATTTAATTGAGAAATGCAACCATTACATCAATTTAAATGCAGGGATATCCTCAGCTGCATAATAAATAGAATTTTTTTAATCAGTTGGACACATTAATATAAATTTACTCAAATTCTCTAATAGAGCAAGAAGATGGAGAAAGTGCATATTGCTAATAATGTGACTCAGGATATACTACACTTCTAAGAACTGTATGAAGTTTGTTAGGGGTCATAGCTTGTAAAGGATTGTGGTTCACTTTCAGTTTATTAGTCTTTTTTTTATTATAAGTATAAATATGATTAAAGAAGAAGAATAGAAATTTGGTATGGATATAAAATGAATTTGTTTACATACTGCCAAATAAAGCCTACGAACGTTTCAATTCAGTCCTCTAGCCTTAGATTTGATAGTTGATGAAAAGAGAGCTATGCTCGAAATGTTAACAACTCCCTCCCTTCACCGAGTGCCAAATTAATACATTTCTTGTGCACGTTCTCACGTTTGTTTTTCCCTTGTTTTCTCTATCTTTTGATTGTTTGTTTTTTCTATTGACTATATGTATTTCATCTTTTACTCCTTACACTGTGGCCATGCTGCAGCACTGCCTTGAAAAATCTTTCGTCGAATGAATCGACCCCAGTACTGTTTGTTCTTTATTACACCTTGTATTTATTCTATCAGTCTCTTTTGCTGAGCTGCAAAGTTGCAGAGATATAAACATACCAACACCAATTGTCAAATGGTGATGAGTGACAAACACACAGACACACATATATACATCAGGCTTCTTTCAGTTTTCATCTACCAAATTCACTCACAAGGCTTTGGTCAACCTGAGGCTATAGTAAAAGAACCATTTGGTTAGAAACCCAGAATCATTTGGTTGGAAAGCAAACTTCTTACCACACAGCCAACAGTCACTCCTATGCCTACATATATATATAAGGCAGCAAGCTGGCAGAAGTGTTAGCATGCCAGGTGAAATACTTTGTGGTATTTCATCTGTCATTACGTTCTGAGTTCAAATCCCACCATGGTCGACTTTGCCTTTCATCCTTTCGGGAGCCGATGAAATAAGTACCAGTTATGCACTGGGGTCAATGTAATCGACTAAATTAATCCCTTTGTCTGTCCTTGTTTCTACCCCCTATGTTTAGCCACCCTGTGGGCAATGTATATATATATATATTTATATATATATATATATATATATATATATGTATATATATATATGTATATGTATGTATATATGTATATATATGTTTGTATGTATATGTAGCCAAACATACCTCAAAGAGATTAAGTGTATGATTTCTGTTCTATAATTCAATGATGAAGAATTCTCCATTGATGGGTAACTTGTCACAGCAGGGGTTGATGTACTGTATGCTTTTTTTTGTGTTTTTGGTACAATGCGGGGGTTGGGGGATGAACTTTTATTTATTATTTTTGAAAGAGAATCGATTTACCAGTCATAAGTGAGTGTATCTGCATCAAGTTAACTCTGTGTTCTGTAATATTTGTCATTGTTTTTTTTCTGTTTTTTTTTGCTTTGTTTTTTGTTATTGTGTTATGTCTTCAAACGGCATCAATTCGGTTCTGCTCTGTTAGATGGGAGATGACACTCAAGGGGAGACAATAAAACATTTCCAAACAGCCAAGAGATCTTGTAACTTTTGATAGACCACATTTCAGGCTCTTTTGTCAGATTGTTGTCCATTTTGTGTTGTTTGTTGATGTTGACGTTGTTGTTGTTGTTGTTGACGTTCGTGTTGCTGTTGTTGTTAATTCTATTGTCGTTGAAGGGGCTGGTGGTGTTTATGTTATTAATGGGGATATTGTTGATGTTGTTGTCGAGGTCACTGCTGTTGTTGTTGTTGTTGTTATAGTTGATGTTGTTGTTCCTTGTGCTCTTGCTGCTGTTTATGTTGTAGGTGCTTTTGTTTTTTGTTGCTGATGATGTTGTTAATATGGTTATTGTTGCATCTTTATTGTTAAAGTGGGTTTTTGTCGTTTTTGTTGTTAATATAAACAATAAAAGAATAACATGGCAAGCTGACAGAAGCATCAGCATTCCAGGCAAAATGTTTCATGGCATTTCAACCATCTTCACATTCTGAGTTCAAATTCATCCGAAGTCAGCTTTGCCTTTCATCCTTTCAGAATTCATCATCATCATCATCTTCATTTAGCGTCCGCTTTCCATGCTAGCATAGGTTGGACAGTTCAACTGGGGTCTGGGAAGCCAGAAGGCTGCACCAGGCCCAGTCTGATCTGGCAATGTTTCTACGGCTGGATGCCCTTCCTAACGCCTAATTGATAAAATAATACCAGCTGATCACTGGGCACAATATAATTGGCTTACACCCTCCTTTGGAACTGGTGACCTTGTGCCAAAATCTAGAACCAATATCATTATTATTATTATTATTATTATAATTCCTTCATAACACAGAATAGGTAAAAATGCACCGGAATCTTTAGTCGTCTGTCAAGCCACAAGGACCTTAAGATGGTGTGCTGTGCCCAATAAGGCTGATTTTTGCAAGAAATCAATCTTGCATGGGATTTCCAGTTGCCTTAAGAAGTCTTGAAGTTTCAGTGGGATTGAGTGCAACGCTCCGATCACTTTTACATTATCTTCTCACATTCCATACAGTCTTGCTCTTTCCACTTTCAATTCATAGTACTTGGAGACTTTCTCAACCTCTTTACTCACAGCATTCATGTCATTTGGTATGGCTACATAAATGATCTGACAGTATTTGCCTCTCTTATTCAATGTGACAGTGTTCGATTACACAATCCATCTTATTATTATTATTATTGTTGTTGTTATTATTATTATTATTATTATTATTATTATTATCATCATCATCATTATTATTATTATTATTATTATTATTATTATTATTATTATTATTATTATTATTATTATTATTATTATTATTATCATCATTATTTGTTGTCTTTGCACAGCTTCTAATGCTGGAGATGTACTATGGTGTCAGCAGTTCACTACCAGTGAACTAAGGTAACACCCCTCATTTTTTGAGCACCATCCAGACTATTTGAACGGTTCCAAACAGTGCTGTTTTCTGCAAGTGATCCACCCTTATTGCAGTCCCTATTTGTTCCATGTACTTCTCAAGACTTTTACTCACTGTTCCCAGTGAGGTGGTTACCATTTGGTGTTCTGTAGGTGGTGGTGGTAGTAGTAGTAACAGGGGCAGCAGCAGTGGCAGCAGCAGCAGTAGCAGTAGTAGTATTAGTAGTAGTAGTAGTAGTAGTAGTAGTAGTAGTAGTAGTAGTAGTAGTAGTAGTAGTGACACCACCTTGCTGCATCTCCCATTTGTTGGGAATTCTCAACTACACCTGGCAACAACACCTTTGCATCATTCACATGACAACCCTTCAACCCATGGGTCTCTCTCTGGGTTGTCGTTGCTGGGGAGGCCTTTTCAAGGGCCAAGTACTATTCCCACCTGTTTTAGTCACCTTTTCTCATAACGAGTAGAGAAACGTATCAGCTGAATCCATTGAGAAGCTTGCCCCACTGCCCACTTCTGGTCGAGAGGGGCAGGCAATTTTTATTTGTCTAGTGGCTGTAGTGAAAGAGTTTGTATGGTGGACCTATTTGAAAGGGCTAAAGACAGACACTTTCCTCTTTGGCCAAGCCCTCACCAACTTTTTCAAGTTTCACTTGAAAAAGAAGTTGAGTTGCCTTGTAGCAAGTTTGTTGAAAGGTGGGTGAATGTTAGAAGAATGGCCAATGTGAAAGGACCAATTCCGAGCATGCACCTGTAAAAAGGGTATCAAAGGAGAAGGGCTCTTGCTCTGTTGTTCAGGCACCCATGGCTTTTGTGGGTTTTTCCATGAGGACCTGAAAGCACCTCCTTTACTGAGAGTTTTAATTAGTTTAATTTTTAATTGTTATTTATATTGTTTACATGCCGTAAAACCATTTGTATCGTCTGTTTTTGTCTTTTAGGTTGTTGCATGTCTTTTAATGTTAATCTATATGAGCGCTTGTGGCTTATAAAAGAATAAATTATTATTATTATTATTATTATTATTATTATATTATTATTATTATTATTATTATCATTATTCTCCTTGTTATTAAGTCTTCCTCTTCACTGCTGTATATAACCCCACCCACTCCTACCCTACTCCACCGTTTCCATCACACCGCAGAAATGTCTGATAAAATCCAGTGTTATCTACTTACAGATGAATCCATTGCAGCGTTGGACCAGTCCATTAACATGATCAGTGAATGATAAATTAACGGATGTCAAATTATTAAAACTCATCACACTGTCTTCCCAGCATGCCTTAGTGCAGCCCACATGAGACATGAAATGCCAGTTGTCCTGTCATGGGATTGAACTTCTAAATTCTAACGGATTCTCCAAGGACTAATTTTATATTCAACATTCCATTCTTTCGGGATCTATAATCATTAATAAAATTAGATCAATTAGTATCCGCTATTGTCATAATAACATTTGGTATTGTAATAGATCGTTTAGTATTGGGTACTGTGATAACGAACTTGTTAATTATGAAAACAGCATTCCCTTGTGCTGTCTTCCTTTTTGTTTTTGTTTTTTTGATTACAGATATTGTCATTGTTCTGTGTGTCTGTGTGCATGTGTGTGTATGTATGTGTGTATGGTATGCGTGAGTATGTATGCATATTTATTCTTTTACTTGTTTCAGTCATGACTGTGGCCATACTGGGGCACCTCCTTGAATGGTTTTAGTGAAACAAATCGACACCAGGTCCTATTTTTTTAAAGTCTAGTACTTATTCTATTAGTCTCTTTTGCTGAACCACTACATTACAGGAACGTAAACACACCAACACCAGTTGTCAATCGGTGAGTGTGGGGACAAGCACAGACACAAACACACACACATACACACACAGATATAGCTGTATGTATATCATCATCCTCATCATCATCATTTAACATCCACTTTCCATACTGGCATAGGTTGGATGTTTTGACTGAGGACTGGCAAGCCAGAAGGCCACACCAGGCTCCAATCTGATCTGGCAGAGTTTCTACAGCTTGATGCCCTTCCTAACACCAACCACTCCAAGAGTGTAGTGGCTGCTATTTATGTGCCACCAGCAAGAGGTCCAGTCAGGCAGCACTGGCATCAACCACGCCCAAATGGTGTTCTTTATGTGCCACCGGCATGGGAGCCAGTCAGGCGGCACTGGTATTGACCACATTTAAATGATACTTTTTATGTGCCACTGGCATGGGAGTCACATGACAGGCTTTTATCGGTTTCTGTTTCCCAAATTCACTCACAAGGATTTGGTCGGCCCACAGCTTTAGTAGAAGATACTTATCCAAGGTGCCACACAGTGGGACTGAATCACTGTGTTGTGGTGATGATGATGAAGATTGTGGTGGTGCCATGTCCAGCCCAGATATTCCACATGTTTTATGTTCAAATAAGTCAGATCCAGCATCTCATACCTACCCTACAATACAGTTCTATATTTAAGAGATGAGGAATTATGTACATTATTTACATTTGACAGATATTTGTCCTCGTGTTGTTTGTTCTTAATACAACGTTTTGGCTGATATACCCTCCAGCCTTCATCCAGTGTCTTGGGGAAATTCCTAAGGTATTTTTCGATGTTATCATTATTATTATTATTATTATTATTATTATTGTTATTGTTATTATTCAGGTCACTGCCTGGAATTGAACTTGGAATCTTGGAGTTAGTAGCCCACGCTCTTAACCACTACACCATATGATTTATACACCCTAAAATTCACTCCATAATTGTCCATGGGCATATGGCATAGTTGAGAGCATGGGCTACTAATCCCAAGACTCCAAGTTCGATTCCAGGCAGTGACCTGAATAATAATAATAATAATGATAATAATGATATTAATAATAATGATAATAATAATAATAATAATAATAATAACATCGAAAAATACCTTTAGAATGAGAACCCAGGTTCAAAATTTCCCCCAAGACACCTGATGAAGCCAAAACGTGTTAACAACAAACAAGATGAGGACGAATATCCAGCGAATGTAAATAATGTAAATACTCTACCCTACAATATCAGTCTAAAAATAAATGATCACATCATTGAATTCACAAAGGTACAAGATAATACATAATTAATTCAAAATAATGTGAATAAATAAGGATTATGCTTGACAGAGTAATAATCTGAAAACTAAAAGATTTTTAAGGATAAAATGAGGAATTGTATTTTAATTTGTGAATCTATTGTTAATGGTGAGATTGTGATGAAGAAAAGTGATGAAGTTTTGAAAGATGCTGGAAAGCGTTTCTACTACTAACAGCAAGGAATTCCACTTGGAAATGGTAGAAATAGGTGGGGTTTTCATTTGATAATGTCATGTTTGTCAAGTGGGATTTCCAACAGGTTTGGTGTTTGTCTGAAATTCTCTTATGACCAAACTTGATTTCTTCTACATAATGCATACATGCACGCACACACACACACACACACACACACATGCCCTTACAAGCACAGATACTTCAGTCATGTGGTTACATATACACACACACATGCACACTTACAATATGCACAAACGTAAATGTGTACGCAACAGGATAATGCCAACCAATGAGGCAATTGATCTGTGGAATTCTAAAAATGGAGTTCCTGATCCATTTTATAGACAGCTTGTATAAACTGTTTAAATCCTGTGTATTACGACTGGAGAATAACGTTCAAGCTTGTACAACATGTGTGGAATGTTTTAAGAAATAAAAACTAACAAATACAGTTTTCTCATTTGAAGTTGTTTAAATATTTTCCTGTCCAGCATGCGTCTCCCTTTGCCATGCACCATCACGGTTGCATCGGGCCACAAAGCAACATTAAGCTGTTTAGCCATGGCAAAAAGCTGAATTGAAAACGTTCAATAGAAAACAAGATGTTTATCAGCATAAATTGGATGATGACACAAAGTTTTAATAGTTTTTTTTTTCCCCCCCACCATGCTTCGTCCTGACCAGAACTAAAAACCAGTTATTTAAGAAAATGTGATGTGCCTATGGGGGAGTGGGGGGTATTTGTTAAAAGAATATCGAAGCACATTCATGACTCAAAGAATCAATGATCCAATGCAAGAAATGGATGAGAGAGAGAGAGAGAGGTGGAAGGAAAAGAGGGGTGGGTGGGGCAAGTCTGTGTAGATCGTCTAATTCAATATACGTTGATTAGGTGAGAAGAATTTTCTTTTTTCTTTAAAATCCAATAAAAATGTTACCCAATAACATGTGGCACCAGAGTGTGAATCATTCATTAACTTTGTAAACGAAGCCAGCAAGACGTGTGAGTAAATTAGTTAATTGAAGTAACAGACACATAAGTCTTTTTCACCTATAAACAGATCCCTCAATAATTTCAACTTTCTTATTCATAGCAAATTTGTAAATTCCGATAGTTGTCATTTCTCATCTATTTAGTTAAGTTAGGTTGAGCATGCTGCTCTTTTGTCCCTCTGGAGTAACTGAAATTCATAGAAATTGCATCAACAAACATCCAGTGCAATAGAACTGGTATTCAACTGGATAACTTTGCTTTTCTTTCCTACCATCGAAGAATTAAATGAATTTTCATTACGATTATCCAATTACCATTTGATTATCGGAATTCAAAGCTGAGTCATAAAGAAATTTTGCAAACCCAGATAATTTCTTTTGTGAATCCCGTTTGTTTAGGTTAGAAGCTTCTGCTCTAAAAGTTTGTCTCTTAAACTTATCTGGAAACTTTTGGCTTTGTACACTACATCCATGATAAGCATTGGCACCGTAACTTAAACGATAACCTTCTTTAAACCTAAGCTCTTTTGAATTTCTAGCTGTATCTGTCATATTTCCTTGTGTACAGTGTGAATGCAAATACAGACCAATGCCCACCTGCTGTATTTCAGAGCCTGATGCAATCCAGTGTTTATTACAAAGACAGTGCGCTAGCAAAACTGTTACCACATCAGACAAAATGCTTGGTTCCCCTTCATCAATCTTTATCTCCTGAGTTCAAATTCTGTTGTGGGTGACTTTGCTTTTTATCCTTTCAAGGTCAATGGGGTAAGTACCAGTTAAACACTGGCATCGATGAAATCAACTGGCCACCTCCCCCAATATTCCAGACCTTGTGCCTATAGCAGAAAGGATTATAAAGATAATGAGCTGGCAGAACCATTAGCACATCATCAGACAAAGTACTAAGCAACCTTTTTCCCAATTTTTATGTTCTGAGTTCAAATTCCACTATGGTCAACTTCACCTTTCATTCTTTTAGATCAATGAACTTGGTACCAGTCAAGCAATGGGGTCGACATAATTGATTTACCCCTCCCACTAACACTGCAGGCCTTGTGCCAAAATGTGAAATGAGGAATGATAAGGGTGGTGCTGTAAAGAGATAAAAATAGTGGAGATAAAGTATGAGGGTGGATATGGTTCGCATAGAAGTGAGAGAGAGAGCAGAAAGGCTAGATGTGTGGGGTGGGTGTATGGGTGGGTGGGTAGAGGTTGCAAGAATGTATGGAGGATGTGAGGTGGGTAGAGATAGGGATGGGTGTGAGAACAATAAAGAAAATTAAAAAGAACAAGTATTGAATGGCCATACATCCACCATGCACGATATTTCCAGCTTTTACCCGAGAAATGGAACACAACAACACACTGAATCAAATAACTTTTAATTATTTCCACCTGAATATTTTGTTTTTATTTTTTATTAAATTGTTTTGCAATTAATATTAGTCCTTGATAGAGTGATGAACTAGCTGAATCGTTAGTATGCCAGGTGAAATGCTTAGCGGTATTTCGTCTGCCATTACGTTCCGAGTTCAAATTCCGCTAAGGTTGACTTTGTTTTTCATCCTTTCAGGATCGATTAAATAAGTGCCAATTATTCACTGGGGTCGATATAATCGACTTAATCACTTTATCTTTCTGTCCTTGTTTGTCCCCTCTATGTTTATCCCCCTGTGGGCAATAAAGAAATAAATATTAGTCGCTGATTATTTCTTTTGCAATGTCTGTGTGTGTGTGTGTGTGTGTGAGTGAATGTATGTCTATGTAGGTGTGTGTTTGTGTGTGTGTGTGCGTGTTTGTGTATGTGTGTGAAAATATGTCTATGTAGGCATATGTATTTGTGTGTGCGTGAGTGAAAAATATGTCTATGTAGGTGTTTTTATGTGTATATGTATTTGTTTATGTGTGTGTGTGCATGTATTATTCCGGAGAAAGCCAAAGTATCTCATGATTTCATTGTCAACAGTTTGGTAGCTTTGATGTTGCTAAGATGAAGCAGAAATGCTGCCGAATAAAACCCTGCAAAACATCCGCAGACGTTGTTGTTTGGTGTGATGGTGCAACAAAGGTGAAATGTTGTTAATCAGTGGACCGAATTAGGTACTGAATTAGTGCACCGGCAACAACGCTTTAATGTTAATTTCAGATGAAATACTGTCAAAAGATGCAGCGAAAAATTACAGGAATTAAAACAGAAACCATCAAAGAGGAAGAAATTCTTCAATATTATTTAAAAATAACACAACTGAAATAAAAATAAAAATTAAAGTAGAATTTATTAAACAACAAAGGAAGAAAGACGAAATATATGAAGTGAAATATTGTCATCATTATAATAAGTCAGAGAAAAAAATTGGAAAATATGACAAGAAAAGTTAAAGACAGAAATGCAAAAAAATAATTAAGAAAAGTAAATGATTTAAAAGAATACAAGGAAAAGAGGAGAAAAGAGTGTTATAATGTAGATCCTTGTCCACTTGTATATTATTGTTGGCACTGCAATAATCTTGTTGCCACTTTTATGTTGTGGCAGTATTCTGTGTCTTATTATCTTTGACTCGTCTATTGTGCTATCGCTGATAGCTCCACGAGACAATGGTTTGAAACGTCTACCTTGACAGTAACTCAAACTCGTATATATCATGTAACTGACACTGACTCCGACTGAGAACTCATACGATGACTCTACTACTACTGACCTCCTACAATGACTGACTGTTTGACTTTATAGTGGCTCAGTCCTACCACTTTGTCACCTGGGAAGGGGAGTACCATTTTCACACCGACAAAGAGACTGTAGAAAATTGGAGGAAAGAGGAAGTTGATAAAGTGAGGACATTAGATGAGTACTTTGAGTAGTGTGAGTGTACAAAATAAGTACTTCAAGAGGAAGACAAGGAAATAGGATTGAAAGAGACACATGAAATGTCAATGAATGAAAGATGGTGATGGTGGTGGTGGTTGTCATGATGATGATGATGATGATGGAAGTGATGATTGTGGTGTTGGTGATGCTTTTGCAGATGATTTTGATAGTGATGATGATGATGATGATGACGATGACAACAACAATGACGATGATGATGATGATGAAGACAACGACAACAAAGATGATGGTGGTGGTGGTGGTGGTGGTGGTGGTGGTGGTGGAGATGGTGGTGGTGGCGGTGATGACAACGACACTTTTGTTGCCTCTGCTGCCACTACTGATGACAGCTATGACAACGAGAGCAATGACAATGGTGGCAGCAAGAAGAAGGGAACAAGGAGGAGGAGGAGGAGAAATTTTTAAACATCAACGATTATAAAAATGTTAAAAAATATTTGAAAATATTTGCCAGAATGTATTTTTGTAAATATGCTAGTTGGATATTTGATATTATCAGGAAGAACACAAGAGAAATGTAGGGAAGAAATATTGAAAAATTTGCAATGAATGTTGATAGAATGGTAATTTGAGGAGAGAGTGGAATTGAAAGACAGGAAAGAATTGAAATAAAGGTGTGTTTTGAAGGGACTCTAATGAAAGGGTTAATTTGGAAACTATGGATAGTACACGTGGTGGTGGTGGTGGTGGAGGTGGTGGAATGTAAATAAAATGAAAAGTGAATTAAAATCAATAAATCATTGCAGAACCAAGTCTACAGAGATCGTTGCCATTATTACTGCCATCATCATCATCATCATCATCATCATCATCATCATCATCATCATCATCATCATCATCATCATCATCATCTTTTATCATCATCATCGTCGTCATCATCATCATCAATATCATCATCATTTGCAGCAGCATCTTCCTCATCCTCCTCATCGTCACCATTAGTGCCATGATCGTCTTGCATCTTCACCATCATCATCAGCATCAATAATCATCATCAGCATCATTCTCCATCTTGCATCTTCTCCATCCTCGTAGTCATCAGTATCATCATCATTATCATCAACATCATCATCAACGACAGCAGGAGGAGCAGCTTCGTAATCATCATCATCATCATCATCATCATCTTCTTCTTCTTCAGCAACATCACCATCAGTTCCACCATCAACCCTACCTCATCATCCTTTATATTAAATGGTGTTAAATTTGGTAAGGAATTTTTCTGCAGTAGAAGTAAGAGGATGATGTAACTGGCATCAAAAAGAAAAAATGGTGAACTACGCAATGTTAATCAGAGAAGTTCTTTGGAGTTGGGGGTTTTTGTATTTTGCTTTTTGTTTCCCGATTTGCTCTTGTTTTTCTTTTTTTTTTCACCAAGGAATTTTCTCAGCCTGCAGCCAATTCTTTGGTTTTGAATTGTTTGAAGAAATGACTGCATGCCATGGAAACTCCTGATTGGCAAGTCACTGGACTGGCCTTATTAAGGTATATCATCATCATCCTCATCATTATCATCATTGTCATCATCATCATCACCACCACCATCGCCACCATCATCGTCATCAACATCACCACCACTGTCATCATCATCATCACCACCACAATCATCATTATCACCATCATCATTAATATCATTGTCATCATCATCATCATCTTTTAACCATTTGAACATTGAAAATGGATATATCCACCTCAAATTTTATTACCTTTAAGTGCAGAAAATGGTTTTACCCCATGGCTTTGAAAAAAAAACTCTCTTTATGCTGTGAGAAGCAAAGACTTTCCCTGTGACACTTTTTTACAAAAGACAATTTTTCAGATTTTCTTAATTTTTTTCACAATTTTCATCAAATCTCTCTCCACAGAGTAAGAATCAAATATTTTGATGGAGGCCATGAAACCAAACCTGCAAGAGATATGGGAAAAGTAAGGCAGAAGCATAAAATATCAATCTTGTTTTTTTTGTGGATAATTAAAATCATTATAGGAATGACTAGGAAATTTAATTCTGTAGTCAAAGAATTAATATGAATCATATTATAAATTATAAAGCACCAGTTTTAAGACAGAAAATGGGCAAACAACCTCACCAAGAGACCTCAAAGACAATTCTTCAGACTTTCTTCAAGAATCAAACAAATCTTTTTTGCAGTGGATATGAAAATGGTACTTGCAGGAGATATTGAAAAAGTATTGCAGAAGCAGAAATTACCAATTCTATTTTTGATTGATAAAAGGGTACAAGGGTAAAGACCCTGCCTTCGGTCATGAATGACCATGGGATTGCACTTAGAAAGTTCCCTTCCAAAGAATGTGCCCAGGCAAGGTTGTTTACGGAAGACCAGCAGTGGACTATGCATACCAGACTCCCCTCTCCATGCTATCATATGTACATAGGGTAAAGGGTAAAGACCCCCTTCGGTCATGAATGACCATGGGATTGCACCTAGAAAGTTCCCCTCTGAGGCACAAGTCCAGGCAGCTACCCATGCATACCAGCCTACACTCTCCACACCACCAATGTTATCTAAGGGAAAGGCATGTGTATATATATATATATATATATATATATATACATATACGTAGGTATTTGTGTGTCTGTTTATCCCCCCACTGTCACTTGACAACTAATGCTGGTGTGTTTATGTCACACATAACTTAGCACTTCAGCAAAAGAGACTGATAGAATAAGTACCAGGCTTACAAATAATAAGTCCTGGGGTCAATTTGTTTGACTAAAGGTAGTGCTCCAGCATGGCCACAGTCAAATGACTGAAACAGGTAAAATAATAAAGTAATAACTAATGAAAATTAATGAAAAATCCTGGAAAGGGGGCAGGGGGACAAAATCATCATCATCATTATCATCATTTAACGTCCGCTTTCCATGCTAGCATGGGTTGGACGGTTCAACTGGGGTCTGGGGAGCCCGAAGGCTGCACCAGGCCAGTCAGATCTGGCAGTGTTTCTACAGCTGGATGCCCTTCCTAACGCCAACCACTCCGAGAGTGTAGTGGGTGATTTTATGTGCCACCGACACAGGTGCCACGCTTGGATGGTGTTTTTTTTGGGTTTTTTTTTAATTTAATAAAATAAAATTCAACTGACTTTTCTAAAGCTAATTAAAATAGATTACTTAGTTGTGGAGTATAACGAGATTGGCAAGCTGGCAGAATAGTTAGCATGCCAGGCGAAATGCTTATCAGTATTTCGACAGCTGTTACGTTCTGAATTCAAATTCCACTGAGGTCGACTTTGCCTTTCATCCTTTCGGGGTTAATTAAATAAGTACCAGTTATGAACTGGGGTCGATGTAATCAACTTAATCCTTTGTCTGTCCTTGTTTGTCCCCTCTTGTTTATCCCCCCCCCCCCTGTGGGCAATAAAGAAATCAATATTTTTTAAATGCTGCAATCTAGCAGAAACATTAGAACACTGGGTGAAATGCTCAGTGGTATTTTGTCTGTCTTTACAGTCTGAGTTCAAATTCCACCGAGGTCAACTTTGCCTGTCATCTTTTCAGGGTTGATAGATTAAGTACCAGTTGCATACTGGGGTCGATTTAATCGACTTGCCCTCTCCCACAAAATTTCAGGCCTTGTTCCTAGGGCAGAAAAGAATGGTGGAGTATAATTACAAGCACAGACACCTGCTGATATAAAGGAAAATGAAATTGCAAGTATTTTAGAAAAGAGACCCGATTAAGTTTACCTTGAGGTATAAAATATGAGATGACAATTATTTATGAGTTTTACTAATAAATTAATTTTCTTTGACTGTAATATTTTCGCTGATATGACATGTTTGTCATGCAACTCACTGTTTATGGTGAAACATCATCAGTTTTGCTTGTTTGTTTGTTTTTTAATTTAATCTCTTTATTTTGATTTTATTCCTCTTTGATTGGAGAAATAAATTCTAAAATGCCTCAGAAAGCATTCTTTTATTCAATGTAATGGAACAACATCTTGGTGAACTGTACAATAGAATGTTGTTTCCTGTGCACTTTTAACTTCATGAAGTCAAAATCTTTACTTTTCTTTTTTTCTTTTTGTTTTGTTTTCCTTGTTATTGGAAATATTGATTTCGAATTTTAGCACAAGGCCAGCAACACAGGGGAAGGGGATAAACCAATTACATCGACCCCACTATTCAGCTGGTATTTATTTCATTGACTCCAAAAGGATGAGAGGCAAAGCTGACCTTAACGAAATTTGAACTCAGAACATAGAGACAGACAAAACGCTCAGCATGCTAACGAGTCTGCCAGCATGCTAACGAGTCTGCCAGCTTGCCCCATTTGCTACTGGAAATATTGTTGCAAGTTTGAATCCATTTTTGTTTCCTTATTCAAATGTTGCCTTTTATCTTTTATTTTTTGCTTGTTTCAGTCATTAGATTGTGGCCATGCTGGGGCACCGCTTTGAAGAATTTTAGTTGAATGGATCAATGTCTGTTTTTGCAGGCCTGATATTTATTCTATTTGGTCTCTCTTGCTAAATGTTAAGTTACAGGGACATAAACACACCAACACTGGTTGTCAAGCAGTGAGGACAAACACACTCACTCACACACACACTCACACACTCACTCACTCACTCACACACATACACACATATAAGCAATATGCACCATTCATGCATGGGTCGTTGCCAGTGCCACCTAACTGGGTCCCATGCCAGTGGCACATAAAAAGCACCCACTACACTCTCAGAGTGGTTGGCATTAGGAAGGGCATCCAGCAGTAGAAACACTGCCTGACCAAACTGGAGCCTGTTGCAGCTTCTCCTGGCTTGCCAATCCCCAGTCAAACTGTCCAACCCATGTCACCATGGAAGATGGACGTTAAACAATGATGATAATGATGATGATGCGACAGGCTTCTTTCAGTTTCCTTCTACCAAATCCACTCAGAAGATTTTGGGCGACTCAAGGATATCACGGAAGACACTCACACAAGGTGCCACACAGTGGAACTGAACTCAGGACTATGTTGTTGGGAAGCAAACTTTTTACTGCTAACCCATGTCGAATTATTTATAAAAATTCTGCAGTATAATGATGCATCATTTGACTCCTGAATCAAAAACAATTTCTTCAAATAAGAATGTTTGTATGTCGCATATATTTCTCCACCAAATTACATTAATCAAACAACATTTTTTGGAAACTAAATAGATGTTGTTCTTCTCACGAAATTAAAAATGCCAGATATTACAGTTATATATCTAAGAGATGAGGAACTATGTACATTATTTACATTACTTACATTTGATGGGCATATGGTGTAGTGGTTAAGAGCGCATGCTACTAACCCCAAGATTCCGAGTTCAATTCCAGGCAGTAACCTGAATAATAATAATAATAATAATAACAACAACAACATCGAAAAATACCTTAGGAATGAGAACCCAGGTTCGAAATTTCCCTAAGACATCTCATAAAGGCTGGAGAGTAATATCAGCTAAAACGTTATGTTAACAACAAACAAGATGAGGCCAAATATCCGTCAAATGTAAATAATGTCAGATCTTAGTTTCAAGCCATTCCAATGACTTTCTATGATGAATCCTAAGATCTCAAATGCTAGGCTGCTCACCTCAGTGGCATAGAGGACACATGTCTTGCTAGGGATCCATATTGTTTATTTATTTATTCACCTTAGTGAAAGGAATAAAACACATATTGTTATGTGCTTATTTGCCACATAAGAAGCACTGATGATGGTGCCACATAAAAAGCACCCAGTTACACTCTGTAAAGTGGTTCCCATTAAGAAGCACATCCAGCTGTAAAAACCATGCCAAAAACAAATAATGGAACCTGGTATGGACCCAGGCCTTACCAGTTCTTGTCAAACTGTCCAACCCATGCCAGCATGGAAAATGAATGTTAAATAATGATGATGATGATGTATGTATATTCTTTTATACTTTTATATGTTTCAGTCATTTGACTGCAGCCATGCTGGAGCACTGCTTTTAGCTGAACAAATCGATCCCAGGACTTATTTTTTGTAAGCCTAGTACTTATTCTGTTGGCCTCTTTTGCAGAACAGTTAAATTAGGAGGACATAAACACGCCAACATAGGTTGTCAAGCAATGGCGTAGGGACAAACACAGAGACACATACACAAATATTTACATACATATATATATTAATATATATATGTATATATACATATGTATGTATATATATATATATATGCATATATAAGTGTGTGTACATTTATGCATGTTCTGCGTGTATCTGTATATATGTATATATATATATACATATATATATATATATATATATATACAGATACACGCAGAACATGCATAAATGTACACACACTTATATATGCATATATATATATATACATACATATGTATATATACATATATATGTGTATGTGTATATATATATATGTATATATATATATATATATATATATATATATATATATATATATATATATAATATATATATATATACATATATATATATACACATACACACACGTATATTTGTATGTGAAAATACACCCACGTACACGAATACTCTTCTCTCTCCCTTCCAGTTTATCATCATCATCGTTTAACGTCCATGTTCCATGCTACATATATATATATATATATATATACGAAAATACATCCATCTACATGAATCCCCCTTTTCCCCTCTCCTTTTATGAATACATAACACATATATAATCCATACATACACATATCTATATATGTGAGTGTGTGTCTATGTTCATTGGAGGAAGGCATATAATGCTATATTTCTTTCATTATACATTTTTTTTTTGTCATTGTTTACATTAATTTGTTGTTTTTCCCCCCTCACCTTTCGATATTGTCTTTTCATCCACTTCTTTTATTTTCACTCCTTTCTCAATTTTTACCTTCATATTTTCCCCCCCTTTACCTCTTCTCTTTTGTTTTTTTCTTTCTTTCTTGCTCATATTTTTTTTTCTCCCTTTTCATTTCTCCTCTACTTTCTGCAAGCTTTTAACATGTTACATTAATAAACGCAATACACGGAACACTTTATTACACATATTAATGTGTTTATCTATTCATTTTTCTTTAAAAGCATCGCCAGGATGCAAGCAGAAAGCAAGCATACAGAATCTGGTTTCTGGGACAAATGCTATAATTGTTAAGCTTTATATAAGTTGATGCTAAACAATTGCTAGAATGAATAAATGAAAGAAAGCACATCAGAGGAGACAAGTGCTTTCCGAGCGCATATTACATATTTTTATTTGTGCGTTTTTTTTGTTATATAATTTATATATATATTTATTTACTTCTTCCTATGCACCTCGCTTCATTTGATTCCTTCACATTGATGATTTCTATATCAACATTGCCTGCTCTCCCTCCTCCCTCTCTCTCTCTCTCTCTCTCTCTTTTAATATTCACTTCCCACCCGCACGCAAATGCATATACACACAAACTGAACATGTGCATGAAAATACACACGCTAACTTATGAACCCTTCCCCTCCAAAGTGTCCTCTTCCCCTGCCCTATACTGTTAAGAAATATATACATCCATTTCTTATTCATGTACTAAAGAAGCATTAGGTGTGTGTGTGTGTGTTACGTGCATATATATGCATGTGTGTGCGTATGTGTAGATGAATATATATATACATATATAAATATATATATGTAGTATATATTTATATAAACATATACATACATACATGCATACATACATATATATATATGTATATATACTTATATGCATAAATACAAACATATATATACGTCTATATGTATACACACACCTATATAAATATATATACATTTTGTGTACATGTATATATGTTACATATACAAATACACACACATATGTATATATTCTTATACATATATATGTATATGTGTGTGCATGTGTATACGTGTACATACATGTGTTTGTGTATATATATATATATATATATATATGTTTGTCTGTGTGCATATATATATATACACATATAAAATTATATATTTTATATATACTTATATATACGTGTATGTATGTATATATATATATATGTATATATGTATATATGTATATATATATGTGTGTTTGTATATATGGCTGTGAGTGTGTAGTATACAAGGGGTGCATTAAAATAAAATGGAGAAAGAGAACTATAGAATATATTAGTGTTTATCAAGCAATTATTCTAGTGATGCTCACTTAAGCAAATCAACTTACGATCTTCAATCAGGATTGAAACTGTCAATTGCTTTCAACATTCTCGCTACTTTAATTGTAATAACTACGACAACAACAACTGCAACACGAGCAAGGAGGATACTTATTAAAAAACAAATTTCTAAAAAAAATAAGGAGGAAAAAAAATTCAGATATAAAAAAAAACTAAAAAAATATTGATTGATTTCCTTAGCAATAGAGAAGATAATGCTGCTATCGACAACAACAGCAGCAGAATATGATGATGATGATGATGATGATGATGAGATGATGATGATGATGATGATGATGAGGATGATGGTGATGATGATGATGGTGATGATGGTGGTGATGATGATGAAGATGATGATGGTGGTGTGGTGGTGGTGGTGGTGGTGATGATGATGATGTTGATAGTAGTAGTAGTAGGACAGCATCATAGCCTTGTGTTGAGAAGAATCCTTTTGGGTTTGAATGATTCACATTTGGAAACGTATGTGTTTTGTTCAACATCCTTAAACAACCCTTAATCAGGGACCTTTCGAGCAGGATGGGCTACTCAAGCTGAAGGAAATTCTAACTGGACTCCACCTGCAAGGTCATGCGCAGTTTATCTTGATAAGAGGTCATCATGTCATGCACGAATGATTGGGATGCATGTGCCTGGAAGACTCAAGGCCTGAAATTTTTAGTGAGGGGGACTGAATCTTGGATCGACCCCAGTATTCAAACTGGTTCTTACAAGTATTCAATGTGGCCACAACCTGCAGCATGAGCAATATCAATGCAATAAGAGAATTCCTCTCATAAGCGTATCAGCATATCAAAAACAAGTTCATTATGGAACTAAAGAATGAATTTGCTTTGCTTGAGGTGATTCCAGAAGATATTGACAGAGAAGGGAAATGGAAAAACTTCGATAAAGCATTCAACCAGACAGCCAAAGAAGTACTCAGTAGATCGTGATATGCTGATGTGTGTCTGGGAGGAATTCTCTTATCGCATTGATGTTGCCCATGCTGCAGGTGGTGACCACATCGAACACTTGTAAGACAGGAAATAAAAGTTGATTGTGAGTAAATACTTGTGACTCAGCTGGAGTTTTCTATTGTTTTTCCTTATTAAAATATTGCGTAATGAAATCGGTTCATTCTTTTTGAATAACCCTGTAATTAATTGAATAACATCCCTTTAAGAGATATAGATATATCCTTGTAATAATAAGTATATATATATGTGTGTGTGTGTGTGTGTATAAATAGCTTATGTTACCTTTGTGACCAAATTAACCGTAGAGGAGAATGTTTGGAAAATATAGTTGATAGAATACATATAAAATGAAGAAAATCCTGAAAGCTTTTACCTCTGTCATCTTCCAGCTATAATATATATATATGTGTGTGTGTATATATATAGCATGGAAAACGGATGTTAAACGATGATGATGGTGATGATGATGATGATGATGATGATGATGATGATGTATGGCTGTGTGGTAAGAATCTTGCTTACCAACCACATAGTTCTGGGTTCAGTCCGACTGTGTGACAACTTGGGCAGGTGTCTTCTACTATAGCCTCAGGCTGATCAAAGCCTAGTAAGTGGATTTGGTAGATGGAAACTAAATGAGCCACATTATACATATATATATATATATATATTACATATTTATGTGTGTGTGTCTTTGTGCCTGTGGTTGTCCTTCCACCATCGTATGACAGCCGATGTTGGTGTGTTTATGTCCCCATAACTTAGCAGTTTGGCAAAAGGGACCGATAGAATAAGTACTGGGCTTTCAAATAATAAGTCCTGGCGTTGATGTCTTCAACTAAAACCCTTTAATGAGGTGCTTCAGTATGGCTACAGTCAAATGACTGAAACAAGTAAAAGTATTAAAAAAAGAGAATACATATACATACACACAGAGGCACACACACAATTATATTAACGAGGACATTTGGAACATGCCCTGAAGAAGGGCTCTTCACTCCGAAATACAGAAATACAATTTTTGTTTTTGTTTTCTTTTCATTTTGTAGTTTACTTCATACCTTCTCACATTGTTCCAGCCTTACACAACAACCTTTCTTGCCATACACGAACACAAAAGCACACACATGTATATATATATATATATATATATATATATATATATCATCATCATCATCTTCGCTTAGCGTCCACTTTCCATGCTAGCATGGGTTGGTATATATATAAGAGGACATTTGAAAAATGTCCTGAAGACGGGCTCTTCACCCCGAAATATAAAAATACAAAATAAAACTGCAACTTTGTTTTGTTTTCTTTTTGTTTTGTAGTTTACTTTATATCTTCTCACATTGTACTGGCCTTACACAATAACCTTCCTTGCCACAGAACCTCCCCAAACTAGACACCAGTAATAAATGTTATCGAAGCTTAATAAGATTAACTATGAAGAAAAACAACCATTATCAACGTAAGTAATCTCTCCACAAACCATGATTCCACAAACACTGCTTGGCAATCAAAAGTAATCAACAGGAACAAAAATATTAGCAGAATATGTTGATTACTCTAATACTTGTTTATTACTTCAAGAAAAACATCAAAGAAAACGATTAGTAATAAGTTATAGTTACAAAACAGTATCTATATAACAAAGAACTTACTCGGGAAAAGGACACCATGTTGCTAGAAATTATAACACAAGTGAAATAAACATACTGGTTTCAGATTTTGGCACAAGGCCAGTAATTCTGAGGGGGTGTAGGTTGATTACATCAACCCCAGTACCTGATTGGTTATTAGTTTTACCAATGCTGAAAAGATAAAAGATGAATTTGAACTCAGAACATAATAAAGAAGAATGCAACGTTGTGAAGCATTCTGTATAACATGTTAATGATTCTGTCATATTAAGAATCATATTAAGGCAAAAAAAAAAAAGAAACCATTCAATTTCTGTGACTTGAGGTGATAACACCAACCCAAGGAAGAGCAAACCAAAAACTTAAAAGATGTAGACCATAGCACAAACATATAAAGACCTCCTTCAATCACGAATGACCATAGATTGCATCTAGAAAGTTCCCCTCCGAGGTTCAAGTTCATGCAAAGTTGTTTATGGAAGACTGACAGTCACTCATGCATATCACCCTCCCTCTTCCCGTCACTGATGTTATCCAAGACAAAGGCAAAGGCCAATACAGCTTGGCATCAGTGACATCACAACTCATTTCTACAGCTGAGTGAAATGGAACAATATGAAATAGAGTGTCTTGCTCAAGAACACAACTCTCAAGACAGACTAGGAATTGAACTCACTACCTTAAGATTGTGAGTCCAATGCTCTAACCACTGAGCCATACACCTTCACAATACAAATAGAGACAACTAGATATGTTGTTCTTCGGGTTATTTCCTGTTGCAAATATGATACCATACCAAAAACAAGCCTAATGAAAACTGATGGAACAATAGAGCCTGTAACGAATATTCTCCAACAATGTACAAGAATAGACAAGCATTGGTCAGTATCTATGAAGTAAAAAGAAAAGTAAAAAGAAAATAGTGAATGATACATAAATGATGAATGAACAAAATGAATAAAAAACTCAAGAAGGAGCAATTTTAACAAAAGTGAAAAAGAAAATGTTCTTTAACTTTTCAGATGTCAGTCCTTCATCAGAAAAACTGAAAGGGCAGAAAAGTGGGGGTAGAAGAAGAAGAAGAAGAAGAAGGAAGAAGAAGAAGAAAAGAAGAAGAAGAAGAAGAAGAAGAAAAGAAAGAAGAAAAGACGAAGAAGAAGAAGAAGAAAAGGAAGAAGAAGAAGAAGAGAGAGAAGAAGAAGAAAAGAAAGAAGAAGAAGAAAAGAAGAAGAGAAGAGAAGAAGAAGAAGAGAAGAAAAGAAGAGAAGAAGAAGAAGAGAGGAGGAGAAGGAAGGAAGAGAAGAGAAGGAAAAAAGAAGAAGAAGAGAAGAAGAAGAAAAGAGAAAGAGGAGGAAAGAGAGAGAAAGAAAGGAGGAGAAAGAAGAAAAAGAGAAGAAGAAAGAAGAAAGAAGAAGAAGAAGAAGAAGAAGAAAAGAAAGAAGAAAGAAGAAGAAGAAGAAGAAAAGAAGAAGAAGAAGAAGAAGAAGAAGAAATAGAGAAAGAAGTTTAGGAAAGCTGGTCCTATGGAGGGAGATTTAAAAAGAGAAGGAAAAGGTAGGGAGTTGTGTGCATGCTTAGGGTAGGAAGGGGTGGAGGATGGGTATAGTGGGGGAAGAAAGAAGGATGGAGAGAAGAAATGAGAGGGGATAAAGGGATAGGGAAGAAGAAAAAGAAAAGTGGTTAGGAGACAAAGTAGAGTGCAAAGTAGAGGGCAATAAAAACAGGGGGGAAATATGTACATGTTTGCTTATGATATCCACTCTATTATAGGCATAAGGCCTGGAATTTGTGGAAGAGGGCAAACCAATTATATCGACCCCAGTAATCAACTGGTACTTAACTTTTCGACCCTCAAAAGATGAAAGTTTAAGTTGACCATGACAGAATTTGTTCGTCAAGATGGACAAAATGCCACTGACCATTTTGTCTGGTATGTTTACAATTCTGCCACCTCACTGCCTTCATGTGCATATATAATAGCCGCATTGTTTTAATATTCACTTTTCCATACTCATGAGAGCCAATGGAATTTGTTAAGGCAACATTTGTAGCCAGACACCCTTCTCAGCACCAACATTTGCTTGTTTCCAAGCAAGTTAATGTTTCTCCTTGGCCAGACATATTTTCCATGGAAACTGGAGATAAATAACAATGCTTATACGATGATGATGATGCTCTTTTACAACAATCATGTGATATGAAAACAAGTGTACGCACAGACTCTTGCACACATACATACAAATGCATACACACACACACATCACATCATAATATAATATGTATATCAACATATATATATTAGGAGTTGCTATGTAGTAGGTAGCTTGCTTACCAACCACATGGTTCTGGGTTCAGTCCCACTAAGTGACACCTTGGGTGAGTGTCTTCTACTATAGCCTTGAGCCAACCAAAGCCTTGTGAGTGGATTTGGTAGATGGAAACTGAAAGAAGCCTGTGGTATATATATATGTATGTGCGTGTGTCTGTGTCTGTATTTGTCCCCCCCCCACCGACGTTGTTTGACAACTAATGCTGGTGTGTTTATGTACCCGTAACTTAGCAGTTTGGCAAAAGAGACCGATAGGATAAATACTAGGCTTAGAAAGAATAAATCCAGGGGGCGGTTTGCTCAACTAAAGGTGGTGCTCCAGCATGGCCACAGTCACTTGGCTGAAACAAATAAAAGAATAAAAGAATGTGTACATATATAAATGAACAAACTAAAGAAAAAATTTCTTTTCAGGTGGGTGTGTGAAGCTACCAATTCACTGGTACGTCAGTTGGATACCATATAAATATTGATATAATGGAAATTACAAAGATAAAATTAAGTAGAGAGATATAATTGACAATCCAATAATATATTTATATTATAATATAACATAATATACTAAGAATATGATATAATATAATATAAGATAGCATAACCAATTATTAAAATATCAAAATGCCAAAAATTTGTTTTGACATATGTATGTATATCTATTTATCTATCTATCTATCTATCTATCTATCTATCTATCTATCTATATATATATATATATATATATATATATATATATATATAATATAAATATACATATATATATATCAATAAATATATAAATATATATTAAATATAATATAATATGTATATGTATATATATATATCATATATATATATATATATATATATATACATATATATATTATATATATATTGTATCTATCTATCTATCTATCTATCTATCTATCTATTATCTATCTATCTATCTATCTATCTATCTAGTGAGAATTTACAAAAAGACAAAGACGAAGACGGTTGAGTAAACAACAAGCAGATGTATTAGTTTAATGCTTGGGAAATGAGACAGTCTTTTATATTTTGAGCTTACGCTCTTCGACAGAAAGAAACACAAAAATAAATAGGGAGAGAAAATAAAAAAGGTTTCATGGCTAACAATCTATCATGGTGATGATGATGATCATCATCATTTAGCGTCCGCTTTCCATGCTAGCATGGGTCGGATTCTTTCAACTTTTGTCCATCAAATCAACTCATAATGTTTTGGTTGGTCAAAGGTTCTAGCAGAAGACATTTGCCCAAGGTGCCACGCATTGGGACTGTACTGAAAATGGCACAGCTGGGAAGGAAGCTTTTGTGTACTCATGGCTGTGCCTATATATAAGGAATCATAAGTGGAACCTTTCTGCTAGCAAAGTCTATCACTGCCCCACTTAGGTGAAGCATACTGGATAAGGGGTGACCCCGAGATCTCTCCTTATACGATAAATTTAGAAGAGCTTGAAAAACCTCCGCGTAACCCCTACTGTCTTTGTGAAGATAGAGCATCTCTAATGTTTATTTCACGTATACACATACACATATGTACCTGTGTGTATGTATATGTGTCGGTTTGTTTATGTGTTTACTCGTATACATGAATGACCATGAGGTTGCCCTTAAGAAGTTCCCCACCAAGGCACAAGTCTGGGAAAGGTTGTTTGTGGCAGACTAGCAGTTGCCCATGTATACCAGCCTCCACTCTCCACGCCATCGATGTTATCCAATGGAAAGGCAAAAAATTGATACAGTGTGGCACCAATGATGTTACAACTCATTTCTACAGCTGAGTGAACTGGAGTGAGCAAAATGTCTTGCTCAAGAACACCCCACACAGCCTGGTCTGTGAATTGAGCTCATTACCACATGATTGTGAGTCTAAGGCTCCAACCACTGAGCCATGCACCTTCACAGTCATATGCATGTGTGTGTGTGTGTGTATATATATATCTATACACACACACATCACACGCATGCACATATATATATGTATATGTATATATACATACATGTATATATGTGTATATATATATTGTATATATATATATATACACATACATATATAAATATATATATATATGTATATATGTATATATATATATATATATATATACACACACATATATATATATACATATAAATATATATGTGCACATACATATATATACACACACATACACACACACATATATATATACATATAAAAATATATGTGTACATACATATACACACACACACACACACACACACACGCACATACATGCACACATATACATTAGACTTAAGTTTCATTTTTCCCAGTTTTGTATTCAAATCCAATGAAGCACATCTTTGCCTTTAATCTCATTCAGGGTCGTTATGATAATTACCAAACACCTACCAGTAATGAATCAAAAACAATAAATGCATTAGCAATATTGGAAGCTATCATGAATATTTTTTTATTATTTTCATAATTGTCACCACACTGATCCATGGGTCTATCTTGACCACACCTTGTTTTCTTTCATTTTTCTTTTAATATTTATTTGTCCATCAGCGTCATTGTCATCACGTGTCATATGCATAAAGCATAATGATGACACTACAAATACAAAAGAAAATAAATTATTATTATTATCATTACAATTGTTATTATTATTATTTTCATTATTATTATGATTATTATTATTATCATTATTATTATTGTTGCTAAGGTGGTGAGCTGGCAGAATCGTTAGCACGCCGGGTGAAATGCTTAGTGGTATTTCATTTGCTGCTACGTTCTGAGTTCAAATTCGGCCAAGGTTGACTTTGCCTTTAATCCTTTCGGGGTCGATTAAATAAGTACCAGTTACGCACTGGGGTCGATATAATCGACTTAATCCGTTTGTCTGTCCTTGTTTGTCCCTTTTGTGTTTAGCCCCTTGTGGGTAGTAAAGAAATAGGTATTTCATCTGCCGTTATGTTCTGAGTTCAAATTCCGCCAAGGTCAACTTTGTCTTTCATCCTTTTGGGGTGGATAAATTAAGTACCAGTTGTGTACTGGGGTCAATCTAATCGACTGGCTCCCTCCCCAAAAGTTTCGGGCCTTGCGCCTAGAGAAGAAAATAATATATATACACTGCAGATATGATACAAACAGGCTAATTAATTTCTTGCTGTGTATATTATGTTCTGTATTTCTCTAATTTGCCATAACTGTCACAAATAAAGCCATTCTGGGGCAATGATTTTATTGTTCACTCAAGTTTTCCATTTTCTCCACTGTCTGTATACCTTGTGGCCCAGTGTTACTTTTGCAAGTATTTCGTGTTTAACTTCACTAAATTGTGAAATTGTTTCATTCAGGTGAGGCCACCATGAGCCACACAAAATATCAATGCACAGGTGTTAGTCTTTTCTGATTTATAATGTAGATGAATTGCTAGCAATGGTTTGTATGTTCAAAACTTGTACTTATCTCTGTAGTATAATATAATGTTTGTTGTAGATCAGTTACAAAGGTGTTACCTATCTTTTGGTTCACCTGTCTGCCTCTCTTTATCCTCTCTCTGTCTCTTCCTTCAGTTCTTTCCTTCTCTCCCTCTCTCTGTCAGTATATACATGTGTGTGTGATTATCATAAACATCATCATTGTCACCATTTTAACATCTATGTTTCCATGCTGGCATGAGTCAGATGGGAGATGATTGCAGCAGAATTTTCCTCAAACTGATGCTTTCCCTTTCAACAGTTCCCCCACCCCTTGTTTCCAAGTGAGGTAATAATTCTCCCAGTTTTGCCAAACTGAAGAACTCCTTAATATTATCCATTTTAGAGCAAAAACAAGAAGCACCAAGATCCAAGAAAGAGAACTATTGTTCATGGATGACAGCATTTTAGTCACACATAAATACATATACACATACAGGCACACACACACACATATACATACATATATGCACACACACACATACAGATATAAATATATATACATATACATATATACATTTGTATATATGTGTGTGTATATATATATATATATATATATATGTATATGTATATAAATATATATATATTACATAAATATACACACACATACAGACACACACACACATATATATATATATATATATATATGTATGTATATATACACAAACACATATATCAACACACACATATATGTGAGTGCGTGCATATATTTATGTGTGTGTATATATATAAACACATATAGACATGTTGGTGGTTACGGATGGAAGAAAGTGTGCAATAGATGACGCAGGGTGTATAATTTATTAAGTCAGTTGGAATCAAAGTTTCTCTATACCCTGGGTTTCACACCATCTAAAATTTATGCCTCAGTGGAGCTTGCCAGCCGAACAATCAAAGTATAAATTTGGAGTCTTGTGAAATCCAGGGATAAGGGTGGACTCTAATTCCAGTTGACTTAATTATATACATACATACAGTGTATGTGTGAGTGTATATAAGTGTATATATATATATGTGTATATATGTGTGTGTGCATGTATATATATATATATATATATATATATACAAATATATATATATGTATGTATATATATATACACATACACATGTATATGCATTCATGTATAGATGTATGTATGCATGTATGCATAGACATATGTACATATATGTGTGCATATCTATATATGTATATATATATATATGTATAACTGTATACATACATATATATATATTTACATATATATATATATTAATATTAATATAAACATATATATATGTGTGTATATATGCATATATATAAATATATATACACAGACATATATATGTGTGTGTGTGCATATATGTATATACATATATGTATATATGTATATACTTATATATATATAAATATATATATATATTCAAATATATATATATTTATATATATGTTATATTTATATTTATATATATATATATATATATATATACGTATAAATATATATGTGAATATATATATACATGTAGATATATATATATACATATATATAAATATATATATATATCATCATCATCTCGTTTAATGCCACTGTGGAAGATGCACATTAAATGATGATGATGATAGTCATGTACATTTACAAATAAACCCATAGAATTATACACACACATATTACACACACATTCATACACATACACACACATATACATAGTATATATATTGTACATTTTACATTCATCCATACTTTTGTGTGTGTGTGTGTGTGTGTGTGTGTGTGTGTACAATGCTAATCCAATAAAGAGTAAGAGATGGATAGATTCCTATAGAAAAACTGATAGACAGACTGTGTGTGTATGAGAGAGAGAGAGAGGGAGACAGACAGACAGACAGACAGACAGACAGACAGTCAGAGACAGATCGACAGACATGGAGCCAGAAAGAATGGTTGATTCATCAAGAAACAAAGAATCAGCATCAATTTATGAGTTTTGTTTCTCCATCAGAAGATGTGAAAAGAAAATCACTTCAGAAAGTTGAAAATAATGAAGTAAAGGAATAAAAGAATGAAGGAATGTTTAGAATAAGAGATTTAAAGAATACTTGAAGGGAACAACATGATTGGTTTTTAACGAACTTGTTAACAATGTTGTAGAGGCTACAGTTGTGGTTTTTGTTGTTGATGGTAGTGGTGGTAGAGGTGAATGTGGTGGTGGTGGTGGGTGTGGTAGTTGTTGCTGTTGTAGCTATGATTGTAGTTGTATTCAGTAGGGGAGGAGGGTCTCATGGTGGTGGTGGTCATCATCATACTGGCAGTGGTCGGTATGGTAGAAGCGGGAGGGGGTGGCCAAGGTGGTTGCGGTGGTGTTGCTGCCGCTGTTGGTGACAGTAGTAGTGGTAGTGATGTTGGTGGCGGTTCTGGTGGTGGTGGTGGTGAGTGTGGCAGTGGTGGTGAGTGTGGCGGTGGTGGAGGTGATGGTGGTGGTAGTGATGTTGATGGTGGCGGTGATGATGATGATGGTGGTGGTGGTGGTGGTGGTGGTGATGGTAATGATTGCTTTGTTCTGCATTATTGTCATGGTGTGTCCTCATCATCGTTACAGCTTTCCTTATATTTCATTTTATCATTTAACCCTAGGCCAGTTCTCAACGCATACACAGGCAACCAAATACAATCTATTCACGACCTATGATCACATTATTTAATACATTCTTTCTTCCAAAGCCAGCAGGGAGATTTGGCTGCTATTTCATGTTGATCAAGCTACCAAATAGGAGCATCCTTCTTGGTTTTAAATTGTTAATGATGTGTTTTGAGTGCAGCTGGTGCTTTTACTTAGAGGAGGGTGGAGCAGTGGTAGTGGTGGTGGTGGTGGTGGTGGTGGTGGTGGTAGTGGAGTGATGAGGTAATAATAATGTTTGTATAGGTGGCACTATGGTATAGAGAAGTAGTTGTAATGATAGTTGTGGTGGAGGTTTGTTGTTGTTGTTGGTGGTGGTGCTGTTGAGAACAGTGGGATGGTAGGGGTGGTGGTAGGGATGAGGGTAGTCATCGTGATGGCGATGACAGTGATGGTGGTATGATGGTGGTATGATGGTGATGATGGTGGTGGTGGTGGTGGTGGTGGGGTGGTGGTGGTGGCGGTGATGGTGGTGGTGGTGCTATTGCTGCTGCTGTCAGTGCTATTGAGGATGTTATTTTCTTATCCTTATATATATATATATATATATATACACACACATACATATATATGCTTTGGTGTTATTTTTTTGTTGTTGTTTGTTTTTCTTTTATTTTACCGTTTTCCAAATTGTTCTTACAAGCATTTCAATCTTGTGAAGCAATATAGTTGAAGATAAGCAATTATTTCTCATTTTCTTTCCCGCAATTTCAGTCAAAGACGCAAGTGTTTTGGCTTATTTTTAAAACATTTAGTTCTCAGGCACTTGCTGAAGCATAAAAGCATTTAATCTATTTATTCTGTATATTTGTTTATCGCATTTATATATATACATATACGTATATATACACACATATATAGTATATATATATATATTTGTATATATACTACATATATATAATATTCATATAAATATGAATATATGCTACTTATGCAAATATATGTATGTATATATGTATATAAATATTGAATACATACATATATATGCGTGTGTGTATGTGTATACATATAAATATATATATGTATATATATGTATATACACATATATATATATATATATATATATATGAATGCATATGTATGTATAAATGTGTGCCACAGAGTAAATATTTGTGTGAATGTACATGAGTATGTATTTGTGTGTGCATGAGTGCACATATATATGCATGTGTATATATATTTATATACACATACACAATCACCATATATATATATATACATATATATAAACACACACAAGTGTTTGTACAAACTATCATCATGCATGCACATACATTTAAACACACAAGTATATATATATACATATATATACATATATATTCACATTCACACAGACATATAAATATATATGCACGCACTTATACATACACACATACACACATAAATATTCATTCATACATGGATAAAGGAGATGCTCTATTATATTCTCTTCTTCACCAAGCATAGTTTCATTTAGATTATACACTCACATATCTATATACATACCCATATACATATGCATGTATATCTACATTCACACACCTGCACACACGCATTATATATGTATATGTATATATATCTATCTATTCATATATATATATATATATATATATATATATATATATATATGCATAAATATAAGTATATGGATATGGATGTACATACTTCCAAACTATATGTATACATATAAGTATACTTAAATATATATATATGTATTTTTATATATGTATATATGTATGTATACAAGTGAGTGTGTATTTTTATGTTACTGAGAGTTAGGTATATTACACTGCATCATGCAACACAATTGAAAGTCAATATTTATGTATGCAGAAATGCATGGGAAGGATGAGATAAGTACACTTTGATTGCAGTGAGGCAAAAGAACACATACATAACATTGATAACAGCTGTAACAATAGCTTTCTTGAGCAAAACGAAGGAACTTAAGATGGTTGCTGGCTAGTGATGTGCTTACAAATAATTAACATCAATATTGGATATCATATGTATGAATAAATAAATATATAATTAGATATTTTTTTTTAAATACATAAAGATATAACTTGACCTCCTGCCCACCACCAGCTTGCAAGTAAAACCTACAGCATCAACATGATGAAGAGAAATCAAAGAAAGTTTTGTATCGTTTTATAAGTTCAATATTTTTTCGCCATCGCTTTTTATGTCATGCTAGGTTTACTTGTCGGCTGAAATCTGTACTTTAACGCAGTGCGATTACTAATGCTACACAATGACTAAATATGTTCCACAATAGATAAAATATTGTTTGGTTTGGTTTATATTTATATAAATATATTCACAAATCACTCGAAATCTCCATTATCGTGGAGTTTTTTTTTTATTCTGCCTGACATTTTATGTGGTGAAAGTATGATGTTAGTCTCTCCAAGTCCAAAAAAGACAGTTCTTCAGTTTCTTACTGAGAACCAGCACAAATGATTTGCTTATAGTGATTTGTTCATGCTGTATGTCAGCTCACTCCCTTCATCAAATCGATGTTACCTGAACAGGTGCATGGTGTGTCCCACATATCAGGTATCGAAGTGATCACCAAGCAACATGAGATGAAGTGTTTTGTTCATGAACAAAACACACCATTTGGTTTTGGAACTGAGACCCCAATTTCATGATTGTGAGTACAACAGCCCAATCACTGGGCCATGTGACCTCGACCCATATATACCCCTGGTTGTGTTTGCACAACACAAAGCCTGCTCTTACTTGTTTGGACACAAACTCATTGGAAAGCATCTGACTGAGCATACGAAATGTTCCACAGGCAATACAATTGTATATTTAAGAGATGAGGAATTATTTACATTTGACAGATATTTGTCCTGATCTTGTTAGCACAACGTTTCGGCTGATATATTCTCCAGCCTTCATCAGGTGTCTTGGGGTAATTTCGAACCTATGTTCTCATTCCCAAAGTATTTTTCGATGTTATCATCATCATCATCATCATCATCATCATCGTCGTCGTCGTCGTCGTCATCGTCGTCATCGTCATCATCATCGTCATCATCGTCATCATCTTCATCATCCTCATAATCATCATCATCATCATTTTTATTATTATTATTATTATTATTATTATTATTATTATTATTATTCAGGTCACTGCTTGGAATCGAACTTGGAATCTTGGGGTTAGTAGCCCAAGCTCTTAACCACTACACCTTTATGCCATGTGCCTATGGGCAATTATGGAGTGAATTTTAGGGCTTGTGTTAGCAACAAACAAGATGAGGACAAATATCTATTAAATATAAATAATGTAAATAATGTTCCGTAGGTAGTTGACACTCGTAGCTAACAGTTGCATACTGTCCTTCTCTTCCAGATCGTGAAAGCTTACCATAATGTTTAATCTAAATACAGTGAAATTTCAAGACTTCATTATTTTATGGGTGTGTATGGGTTAAAGAGTGGATATTGTTGTAGCAATAAAGTGTGGATGGTGGACAACAAGCTAAGAGACAAAATCAGGTTTAGTGTCCCTGTCCAACAGTCTGAATCTCTCCTATTAATTTGGTTTAGATAAGGACTGTGTCCCCTTGGGTTGACTTATCCTGAAGAAATTATATGAAGACAAAGTCAAAATGCCTCAATAATCTTATGAATTTGCAATTTTCATGACCACATTGGAAAATAATTGTCTGAGCCCGAATAGTGTAGCTTTTGAAATCCTGTTATCTATTGAGATTTGAAAGCAATGAAGATCAGCCTCTTATTAGCTGCAACTTTTGTCTGTCTGTCTATCTATCTATCTATCTATCTATCTATCTATCTATCTATCTATCTATCTATCTATCTATCTATCTATCCTTATCTATCTATCTATCTATCTATCTATCTATCTATCTATCTATCTATCTATCTATCTATCTATCTATCTATCTATCTATCTATCTATCTATCTATCTATCTATCTATATATATATATATATATATATATATATGTATCCTTCTATCTATCTGTCTGTCTGTCTGTCTACCTGTCTGTCTGTCTATCTATCTACCTATCTATCTATATGTCTACCTATATTTATACAAATATATGTGTATGCATATATATATGTATATATATATGTGTGTGTGTGTAAATATGTATATACAAATATATACATTTATATATTACACCATATATATCTATATATATATAATATATACATGCATGTATGTATTTGTGTGTGTGTGTGTCACTGCCGCAAAAATACTCTTTGTTTTTCAATTTCATTTTTACACACACATACACACACACGTTTAACAATGAAGGACTTTGGCTAGAATTAATGTAATATTTAAATACAAGGAATTCCCTAAAAAAACCTAATCCTTAGAAATTAACCAAAATATCCAATATCCTACTCCATTCAACACAATATGTCAAAGTATCATTGCAATACATCTCAAAGACTACTGATTTGGAAAGGAATCACTCGAGACTTTGGGTAGCAGATCTATTCTTTTAGACTTCTTAGAAACTTGTAGATTAAACAAATAAATATCTCACTATTCTTAATTCTTCCCAAACGTTATTGATATAATAAGATGAAGATGATTCTTGTTCCATTTTCTTCATTTGTAATCTGATAAACTCTGCAATCATTGATTCTTTAAAATAACTTATATAGCTTATATTATTAGATTAATGTTATTCCTTCATTCTCCAGAAATGGTATTCCAGAACTGTGTAATCAAGAGAAAAATAATAAAATAATTTTAAAAAACAAAAAGGCAACAGATAATAAAAAAATAATAAAAAATTGTCAATGTTGATAGAAAAATTTCTTCAGTTTTGTCTTTTTTTTACCCAATACACTGTTTATTTGTTATATATATATATATATATAAGCATGTATGTGTATTTATGTATGTATATATATATATATATATGGCATGAATATATATGTATGTATATGGCATGTATATATATGTATGTATATACATACATACATCCATACATCCATACATAAATATATATATATACACACACATACACACATACACACACACACACATATATATATATACACATTATATGGCATTTCAGTTTTTAATTTTCGAGCAATCTTGCGATTCCTTCATTGGATACGAAACAAAAGAAATCTTTCTGTATAGAGTAAATTTAATTCACAATATTTACATTAGCAAATTTATAATTTCATCTTCAAAACCTGAGAGGTAGAGAGAGAGAAGAAAGAAGAGGGGGAACAGAGGTGAAGTGAGAAAAAGAGAGAGATAAGAAAGAAAGACAAAAGTGAAATTGAGAGAGAAATAGTGTGAGTGCGAGTTAAGATTTAACCGCAAAAAATGAGAAAACTCACTATTTATTCAAGAGGGAATGTTATTAGCTATTTAGCTCTCTCGCTCTCTCTCTCTCTCTCTCTCTCTCTCTCTCTCTCTCTCTCTCTCTCTCTCTCTCTCTCTTTCTGTATATATATATATATGACCATATATACTATATAATACATAACGTATATATATATTCATATATATATATAAAATATATGTATGTATATATATATATATATATACATACATATATATTCATACATATATATATATATATATAAAATATATATATCTTTATTTATTTATATATATATATATATATATATATATATATAAAGATATATATATGCATATGTGTGTGTGCATACCCATATATGAAACCAAGGAAGCTGTTAGCTATATATAAAATTCCTACCTACCCTTTTCCTTTTATTTTTCATATTTTTCTTGTAATATTTTCCTTTTTTTTTATTTCAAGAAACTTCTCTGGTGTTATATAATCTCACGTTGGGATTAATAAGGAAAAAAAGCTCTTGGAAATCCTCAAAGAGAATATTAAAAATCTGGAAATTTTAAACTGAAGTTCTTGAATATTATTTTCCTTTGGTAATACATGGCGCCATATATTTATACAGGAAAAAGGAAGCGTAATATACGGCAGGTACAACAAAAAGGAATTGGAATTTTATATTGTTTCCTTTTAACAAAAAAGCCTAAGTTTTAAAGAAATAATAGATCCAATCAAATGAATCGATAATGATGATGATGATGATGATGATGATGATGATGATGATGATGAGATGATGATGATGATGATGATGATGATGATGGTAGTAGTAGTAATAATAATAACAATAATAATAGTAGTAGTAGCAGCAGCAGCAGCAGCAGTAGCAGCAGTAGTAACTAGTAGTAGTAGTAGTAGTAGTAGTAGTAGTAGTAGTAGTATATCTTTTTGATCTTTTATTTTCTATTTTCAATATTTTCAATATTTAGAATGTGGCCATGCTGGGGTACCACCTTGATGCTTTATTTAAGCCTTGTACTTATTTTGTTGGTCTCTTTTGTCAAACCACTAAGTTATGGGGATGTCAACAAACATACACCAGATTTTGAGCACTGGCAGAGGACAAACACAGACACAAGCACAAACACATACACACACACACACACACACACACACACACACACACACATACACACACACACACATGCACATATTTATATCAAAATAGTAATGCAGAGTAGCAGTGTCTTGAAAAGCTTGCCAGGCATGGCTGTGTAATACGAAGTGTGGGAGAGTCCAGTTTGCTGGACGTTGTTGTGGAGCTGGGGGAGAGGTGGTTTCTGCTCTTCTCCTCTGGAGGCCATCCGCTCGCGGTGCCAGCGGGTGCACACTCTCCTACCCTGATGTGGTCTCCAGGGATGCGGGCATCCAGCAGCAGGACCTCCGTGGTGCCATGGTGGGCTGTGAGGTCTGGCGTGGCGTGGTGGGTTCCGTTGTCTCGACCGTGGTCGAACAGTGATGTGATGATGTGGTAAGAAGCTTGTTTCCCAACCACATGGTTTGAAGTTCAGTCCTACAGTGTAGCACCTTGGACAAATGTCTTATACTACAGCCTCAGGCTGACCAAAACCTTGTGAGTGGATCTGAGTTCCAAACATTCCTTTAAACCGTTAGCCTTCAGATTAATCCATCAACTGTAACATTTATTTATTCACACTGTTTGGAATTAATGATGGATTGTCTCACAGCTTTAAAGTTTCAGCTATGTGATTGTTTTCTTAGAATGGCACTGTTGGATAGGTGTGAGAGGACAGATCCAGCTGGTCTGAGCATAAAACCGGTAGACTATTTGGCGAGCTGGCAGAATCATAAGCATGCCGGCCGAAATGCTTAGCAGTATTTCGTCTGCCGCTACATTCTGAGTTCAAATTCCGCCGAGGTCGACTTTGCCTTTCATCCTTTCGATGTCGATTAAATAAGTACCAGTTATGCACTGGGGTCGATATAATCGACTTAATCCGTTTGTCTGTCCTTGTTTGTCCTCTCTGTGTTTAGCCCCTTGTGGGTAGTAAAGAAATTTATTTGAGCCTGTTGTGGCCAGTATGAATGCTAAAGTGTTAATAATGAAAATTTTAGTTATTTCAACAAACTTTTCAATTAGTTTTATAACTAATTATAAGCCAGATTAATATAATTCACCGGAAATATGTCCATGAGATGATTTAACTCACTATCCTGGTGACAAACAAATAATTTACAATAGAGTCAATGAATGAAGAGTTACAGGCTCGAAGCAATGAATACATTATTTAGAGATTCAGGGACAGAGAAAGAAAGAGAGAAAGAGGGAGAAGCAGAGATGGCAGAAGAGAGAGAAAGAGAGATCATATTTTTAAGACACAGCAGGTGATTTATTGTGGCATGATTAATATAATTAATCATTTTAAATGTCACAATAAATGTCAATGCAAGATCAGTTCATTGTTTTCATAAAAAACTCACCTCAGATGCTTTCACAACCATCTCTCACACACATATATATTGATATATATAATATATAGTCACTAATATATATACAACAATATATTGTCCTCAAGTCCTGTGTCTCCGTAGTATAGATTCACACATTGGTCTCAAGGGCAACATTATTCATCAAGAAATATACACTACAAATGGGGGTGAGGGGGTAGTTATATTATTGCTGTTGTTGTATCACTACATGAGTTTGTGTATTTGCATATCGATGGCTATGTTTTATTTTGTTTTACATCATACCATCTCTTTGTCTATGTTGTTGGTTTTTATATATTCTTTGTCCTCTTATTTTCCTTTCTTTCATCTTTCCACCAAACTATTATTCTTTCTCTTTCTATGCCCTCACACAAGCAAACACACATTTACACACACACACACACACACACATGCCATGATAGATCGTTAGCCACTACACACATATTTTTCTCTCCTTGTTTCTCTCCTTGTTTTTTTGTGTCCCTTTCTGTAGAAGAGTGTAGGCTCGAAACGTAAAAGACTTTTTCTATTCCTGAGTGTTATACTAATACATCTGTTTGTTTTGTACACCACCTGTCTTCATCTTTTGTTTTTTTTCATAAACTCTCCCTATATATATATATATATATATATATTATATATATATGTATGTATAATCAATATCATCATCACCCTCATCATCACCATTTAACGCCTGTGTTCCGTGCAACCATAGTTTAACATCCGTCTTCCATGCTGGCATAGGTTTGACTATTTGTCAGGAACCAGCCTGCACCAGACTTCTGTCTGTTTTGGCAGGGTTTTTACAGCTGGATGTCCTTCCTAACACCAACCCCCAGCAAAGTGGACTGAGTGCTTTCTACGTGGTACAAATGCATGAGGCTTTTTTTTTTTCAAATTCCATCTACCCTGTCCATTGGCATGGCTTTGGTCAGGCCAAGGCTATAACAGAAGTGACTTGTGGCACAGTGAGACTGAACATGTCATGAGGATGATGATAATGGTGTTCGTTTAATCACTTACATAGGACTTAGTGCCAGTGCATATCTGTACGTGTATGTGAATGCATGTGTGTCATAAGTATTTCTTTATTGCCCACAGGGAGCTAAACATAAAGGGGACAAACAAGGACAGACAAAGGGATTAAGTTGATTACATCGGCCCCCAGTGTGTAACTGGTACTTATTTAATCAACCCCGAAAGGATGAAAGACAAAGTTGAGCTCAGCGGAATTTGAACTCAGAACCTAACAGTTGATGAAATACTGCTAAGCATTTCGCCCAGCGTGCTCACAATTCTGCCAGCTCGTGTGTCATAATGCGCATGCACACACTTCCCTCATCCTGAATGCACTATAAAGTTTAGTGGACGTTTTTTTTCTGTTTGCTTCCCTTTGTTTTTTGTCTTTTTTGTTATTGTTCTTCAGAAAGATGTGAACAGATGCGAACAAATGTCAGCTTTGAATATTGTTGAATTTAGAAGAGGACAAAGAAAATAAAAACTACAGCAATATATGACCTGACCAGATTGTAAAGGTATCCTATGTAATTTCACTATCAAGGAATAGAGTTTCAAATAACAGCTGGTGGAAACATTTCTCAAAACAACAAGTCTGGCTGTTGCCACTTTCAATCGCTTTTGACAGCTTGTGTGTGAGCAAAGGAAAATTCTATCATTCCAAATACCATGAAACTATTTGTAATTTTATCGCAACAGATAAACAGGTGAAAGAGACTTTGACTAATTGATGATGTGTTATCATCATTTGGAAATATTTAAGAGATGTTTTGCACATATATGTAGGATATAGGTGCGGGGATGGCTCTGTGGGTAAGGAGCTCACTTTGAAACCATGTGGTTTTGGGTTCAGTCCTACACTGCAGTAACTTAGGTAAGTGTCTTTTATCATAGCCCCAGGCTAATAAATACCTTCTGAATGAATTCAGTTGACAGAAACTGTGAGGAAGCTTGTCATATGTGTGCGTGTATATATATATCAGCCACTTACACGTTAATTTCACGAGCAGGCTGTTCCGTTGATTCGGTTCAACCGGAACCCTCGTCGTCGTAACCGATGGAGTGCTTCCCTCTCTCTATATATAAGTTAATTTTTTAATGGAGAACAATACTCTGTATATAGTACAACTGCTTTTTTGTGCTTGTTTATGAGCTAAGGAGTAATAAAAATTTGTAGAAGTTAAAAATTTTATTATTTACATTATTTACATTATTTACATTTGATGGATATTTGTCCTCATCTTGTTTGTTGTGTATATATATATATATATATATATATGCGTACCTTTCCTTCAGTGGACACTAAACTCTGCTTGCGAAGACCTGTTGAGGCAAGTGAAATAGAAATCAAGTCAAATTTGCAAATTGTGCCGGTGGAGCCCTAAGAGCACCATCTGAGCGTGACCGATGCCAGAGCAGCTGACTGGCTTCCATGCCGGTGGCACGTAAAAAGCACCATTCAAACTGGATCGTTACCAGCACCGCCTCACTGGCACGTGTGCTGGTGGCATGTGAAAAACATTCAAGCGAGGTCGTTGCCAGTGCCGCTGGACTGGTTCCTGGGCAGGTGACACGTAAAAAACATGACCTGAGCGTGGCCGTTGCCAGTACTGCCTGAATGGCTGCTGTCCAATAACTTAGGCAAGTAAAAGATAAAAAATATGTATCTATTTATCTATCTATCTATTTATCTATAGAAAGATAGATAGATAGACTGACAGAAAGATAAACAGGCACATAGACAGACAGATAGATAGATAGAGATAGATAGATAGAGATAGATAGATAGATAGATAGATAGATAGATAGATAGATAGATAGATAGATAGATAGATAGATAGATAGATAGACAGACAGACAAACAGACAGACAGACTGACAGATAGACAGATAGATAATTTTCATTCTTTAGCAGGACCTTTGGGTCTTCATACAAGTTTACTTTTACATAAATTTTTTTTAGAATTTGTCCATAAATTGTGACCATTAGAGGGTACTGCTTTCAAATGGCTTATATATATATATATATATATATATAATGTGTGTGTAAGTGTGTGTGTCTTTGTGTCTTTGTATCTGTATTTGTTCCCCATCACTGCTTGAGAAATTGGTGTTGGCATGTTTATGCTCCCTGCAACTTACCAGTTTGGTAAACTGGCAAAAGCATCCAGTAGAATCAGCATCTGGCTTTAAAAAAATAAGTTCTGTGGTCAATTCATTCAACCAAAAATTCTTCAAAGTGGTGGCCCATCATGGCTGCAGTGTAATGACCAAGACAAGTAAAAGATAAAAGAGAAAAGATAATATACATTTGATATAATATGCTCTACATTAATTATTGAGCACTTTATGTATCTATCACATGGAGATATATTGTAATGCATAATAAGAAATATTTGTATTAGGATCCCAATATTTATGCATCGAACTACATATACATTAATGGAATATAGTGAACATGGCAATTTGTGCATTTTACCTTGATGAATTTCCTCAAGAACTGGTTCTTTTGCAGAATGGTAAATTTGAAATATAATGGAATTACCTCACCAGTCAAATGGTAACATGGAATAGCTCAATGAAGCATATACCTGCAATGACTGCCACAACCAACGTCCTTTCTTTGCTGATGATTGTGTGACACCATGAAACCCATGCATTTCAGGCATTAATAGTTTGTTTTAATATTTATAATTCAGGATGCAGTTTGTGTTTGCTAATCTCAGGAAAGACTTAAAGATTCGACACAAACAACACCACCAGGTATAAATAGCAACGAATAAGATTCTCTCTCTCTCTCTCTCTCTTGCTCTCAGTCTCTATCTCTCTCTACCTCACTCATTCTCCCTCTCCATCCCTCTCTCTCTCCTTTTGCCTTTTTGCCTTCCTCATTTTCTTTCTCTTTCTCTCTCTCTGTTCTTTTTCTTTCCTTCTTCCTCCATTTCTTTGTCTCTCTCTCTCATTCCCCTCTATTTCTCACTACGTTCTCTCTCATACCCCTCTCTCACCCCCTCTCTATTACATCCCCACTCTCTCTTTCTCACATCCCCCACTCTCCCCTCTCTCTAATTCCCCACTCTCTCACACATACCCTTCTCTCTCTTATCCCCTCTCTGTCACATCCCCACTCTCTCTCTCTCATCCCCCACTCTCCCCCTGTCTCTCATCCCCTACTCTCTCCTCTCTTGCACCTCTATCTCACCCCCCTCTCTCTCTCTTACCTCTATCTCACTCACCCTCTCTCTTTCTCTCTTGCCCTCTCTCTCACTCAATATCATTTCCATTTCACCATTACAACTCTACCTTAACTGCATCCTCACAGAAAAATACCAAAGCCAATATCTTCAGCCAAACCTCACAGAAAAAATGTTTCATATCACAAACGGAATCACAACAAAATTCCACCATAAAAAGAATTTGAAATGGGAATTTCATTAATGGGAACACATAACTTACCAAAAGCGTGGAACTGAGTCATATCACCTGCCCTCATAATTTATGGATCAAGATATTTGGGGACATTATGCTGTTAAAGTGCTCCCTACTGATTTTAATGCAGTCTGCAGGTTGATAATAGTCAATGGGGCAGAGGAGAGCAGTGCAGTACTCAGTTATATGTAAACCTAAGCTTAATCATTACTCACAAGCAAATATGATCTGATAGTGTGTACCATGCTTTCACTATTACCTTTTGGTGCCTGTGAAGCTGTGTGCATTCATTGGCACCATTTGGGCATTCTCACTCTTGACTAAACACATCATTGAGAATGAGAGAGGGTCAGTGGCTCTTGACCATTTTTTACCTATGGGCTACTTTGATTCCTCTTTTATTCAGATGGACTCTCATAGCCATTCGATGCTTTAAAGAATCCCATCATGATTTTATTATTAAGTATTATTAGAAGGCAACGAGCTGGCAGAATCGTTAGCATGCCAGGCAAAATGTTTAGTGGTATCTTGTCTGTCTTTATCTTCTGAGTTCAAATTCCACCAAGGTTGACTTTGCCTTTCAGCCCTTTTGAGGTCGATAAAATAAGTACCAGTTGAGCACTGGGGTTGATATAATCGACTTGCCCACTCACCTGAAATTTCTGTCCCTATCAAAACCTTGAAACCATTCTTTTACTTGTTTCAGTCATTCGACTGCGGCCATGCTGGAGCACTGCCGTTAGTCGAGCAAATCGACCCCAGGACTTATTCTTTGGAAGCTTAGTACCTATTCTATTGGTCTCTTTTGCCAAACCACTAAGTTATGGGGACGGTTGTCAAGCGATGTGGAGGGACAAGCACAGACACATAAACATATACACACACATATATATATATACATATATACGACGGGCTTCTTTCAGGTTCCGTCTACCAAATCCACTCACAAGGCTTTGGTCGGCCTGAGGCTATAGTAGAAGACTCCTGCCTAAGGTGCCATGCAGTGGGACTGAACCCAGAACCATGTGGTTCATTAGCAAACTACTTACCACACAGCCATTCCTGCGCCTTATATGCTGTTGTATAAAAAAAATCGCTAAAATATTTTGTGCATTGTAGAAGTGTAAACAATTAATTGCAGATAAACTTTAACAACAAAATCTTATATGGACCCTCAAGGTTCATGTGGACCCTGATTAGGGACCATCAAGGTAGATTGAAGGTAAAGGGAACTGAAAGTAAGTTGATTGGTTCTGATTTCCAACAGAGAAGACTGGAGCAAAGTAAAGTAGAGAGCCTTACACAAGGTCACAATGTACTGCCTTGTAATGGAATTGAACCCACGATCTCATAGTCACAAGCCAGCTCAGCATCCTAAGAGCTGGGCTACACATTCCTTTTTTTTTCCATCATATCGATGAATATAGAAAATATAAACTTTTATTCTGCCTGTAGAATTATGGGGACCTATAATCTTTGTTGTCATCATTAACATTGTCATCATCATCATCATCGTCATCATTCTCATCACCATTCTCATCATCACTGTCATTGTCATCTTAAATTTTGTCATTGTCGCCATCGATGTTGTCGCTGTTGTCCTTGTTATTTTCCCTCCTCCTTCTCCTTCTCCTCCTCCTCCTCCACCTCCTCCTCCTCCTCCTCCTCATCATCATCATCATCTTTACAATCATTGCCATCAGCATTTTCATCCTTGTCATAACAATTATCATCGTCGTCGTCGTCATCCCCGATGTCATCGTCGTCATTGTCATCATTGTCACCGTCATCATTTTTGACACAGCATCCTCACCATTAAAATACCTCAGTGATTATCATCTGCCAGCCCCACCGACCACCTCCCTCCCATTACACCCCTACCACCACATCCTTCCCCCACTCCTGTCCACCCCAACTCCATATGCCATTCTTTGTCAGTACACATCGATACCTTAGATATCTCTCTTCCTCACCTCTCTCTCTCTTACTTGCTCTCGTCCTCCTCCTTCTCCTCTACCACCCTGTCACCCATCACACACACACAGCATTACCCCCCCCCTACTGCTGATAACATCATCAACCATAATATTTCCAGTTCATTGAATCTCCTCCAACAGAGATTGTTATCTCTGTTAGTTTCATGTCCGCAATTCCACAGCCAGATCAAACAACAACAACAAGAACAGCAGGAACAACAACAACAACAGCAACAGCACCAACAACAACAAATAATTACATTAAGTACACAAACAGCATGACCACAACCACTGTTGCTAACTGCGATGCTAACACTATCACCCCAACGTTAGCACCATTACTACCACTAACACCACTCCCACCCCTAACGCCACCTACGCCACTAATGCACCCCACTCCGTCACCTCTATTACCCCCATCACCCACACCACTATCACTATCATGAAAACCATCATTGATACTAGCACCCCCACAACAACAACCACCACCACCACTACAAGCACTACCACCAACACCCTTCTGTTACAAACATTACCACTCTATACTACTATCACCTTTACCACTACCAACACCTGCACAACTGTCAGCCACCACTAACACTACCTCCCATACTACTCTCACCATCAAACCTCTAACACTACCACTACTACTACAATCACCAACACTGCAAACACCACCATTACCTCTAATATTGCTTATACTACCACCACCACTAACACTACTACCGCTACTACTAATACTACCGTCACCTCTACAATTCTCAACACCAACACCCTTGTAAACTACCACCTACACCACTACGAGCATCCCTACCCACACACCACCACAATCACCAACACTTCAAACACCATCATCGTTATAACGTCCCCACCACTACCACTTTCATTTGCAATAACTCATTTAACGCCACTGCCAAGACAACTCTACCATGACTACCACCAACACTGCTAATACCACCACCACCACCACTATCACCAGCAATATATCTTCTGATACTACCACTGCAACTACAACCACTATTACCACTACCACAACACCACCACCACTACCTCCACCACCATTAACACCATCATTTCCTCTAATGTTACCAACACCAACAATAAGAACAACATACTATACCAAATATGGAATATTCTACAAATGATGGGAATCCAAGAATGCATTTTGTTTGCCTTGTGAGTGGATCTGGAAGACGGAAACTGAAAGAAGCCCATGTGTGTGTGTGTGTGTGCGCGCACGTGTATATATATATATATGTGTGTGTGTGTATGTATATATATATAGCCCTACCACCAATACTTGAAAATCGATGTTGGTGTGTCCCCGTCCCCCGTAACTTAGTGGTTCGTCAATAAGAGACCCATAGATTAAGTACTACGCTTACAAAGAATAAGTCTTGGGGTCGATTTGTTCGATGAAACACAGTGCTCCAGCAAGGCCACAGTCAAATGCCTGAAACAAGTAAAAGAATATATAACGAGAGTTATACTATTGTGTCTACACCACCTGTCTTCGTCTTTTGTTTTTATTGTGAATTCTCCCTATATATATATATATATATATATATTATATTATATATATATAGATATATATATATAATATATATATATATATATATATACCAATTAAGGACTGAACACGAAAAGTGGACAGTCAACATGCTAGATATAGACGTCAAATCGTCATTCTCCACAATGACGATTGGACGTCTATATCTAGCATGTTGACTGTCCACTTTCGTATTCAGTCCTTAATTGGTATATATAAATATTTTAATCTTCAGATTCTTTTTTAATATGCTAGACCACTGGTTTTAATTGATAAATATCAATTTCTACCCTTAATTAATTTTATATATATGTTATATACACATGCATACACACACATCTATATATTTTTTATCATTTATTTGTTTCAGACATTAGATTGTGGCCATGCTGGGGCATTACCTTGAAGAGTTTTAGAAGAATGAATTAACCTCAGTACTTTTTTCTTTGAAGTCTGCTATTTGTTTTATCAGTCTCTTTTATCAAACCACTAAGTTGATGGGACATAAACACACCAACACCAGTTAAGTGGTGATGAGGAACAAACAAAGATACAAAGACACAAAGACGTACACACATAGATGTATATATATGTAAATGATGGGCTTCTTTCAGCTTCTGTGAAGCAAATCCACTCACAAGGCTTTGGTTGGCCCCACAGCAATGACAGGAGACACTTGCTTAACGTGGCACCGAGTAGGACTGAACCTGGAACCTTGTGGTTTGGGAAGTAAGCTTCTTACTATACTGCCATACCTGCACCTATAGCAACACACCCACATGTGCAAATCCCCTCTCTTTCTCTGTCTGTAAATATGTATACACACACATAACATATATATATATATATATTAACAATTAAGGAACGGCCATAATAGGCCATTCACCCACTAGAAATAAAGCCAAAGCTTCTACCGCAATATAAAGATTAATTCCGTAAACAGAGAAAATTTAAAAAACTTTACCCTGTAATTTCTTGTACGGTAAACCGTTTCATCCGCTGTTTAATGGTAAACCAACCTGATTAATAAATCAAGCCAATTTTCCATAAGCCCTCGGATTCTTCAGCAAGAAATAGCTCAAGTCGGAACAGATATTTACACGAGGCAACCCAATCTTGCCAAGGCAATATCTGACCTAAAATTTCAAATCGTCGCACTCGCGCCAAATTTATCGGCAGCAAATAAATATCAGCCGTCGATTCCATTACGGAATTAACCAAAAAATTCATAATTAATCAATATAGGGTGGCAGGAAAATTTTGTAGAATTTTATTGCCACCAGCGGCCCCGTGGGAAAAAATTAAATAGTCATAGACCATTTTTAAGTTCAACATTAACAATTAAGGAACGGCCATAATAGGCCATTCACCCACTAGAAATAACAGCCAAAGCTTCTACCGCAAATAAAGATTAATTCCGTAAACGAGAAATTTAAAAAAACATTTACCCTGTAATTTCTTGTACGGTATACCGTTTCATCCGCTGTTTAATGGTAAACAACCTGATTAAATAAATCAAGCCAATTTTCCATAAGCCCTCGGATTCTTCAGCAAGAAATAGCTCAAGTCGGAACAGATATTTACACGAGGCATACCCAATCTTGCCAAGGCAATATCTGACCTAAAATTTTCAAATTTTCTTGCTGAAGAATCCGAGGCTTATGGAAAATTGGCTTGATTTAATTTAATCAGGTTGGTTTACCATTAAACAGCGGATGAAACGGTATACCGTACAAGAAATTACAGGGTAAATGTTTTTTTAAATTTTCTCCTGTTTACGGAATTAATCTTTATTTGCGGTAGAAGCTTTGGCTGTTATTTCTTGGGTGAATGGCCTATTATGGCCGTTCCTTAATTGTTAATGTTGAACTTAAAAATGGTCTATGACTATTTATTTTTTCCACTGGGCCGCTGGTGGCAATAAAATTCTACAAAATTTTCCTTGCCACCCTATATTGATTAATTATAAATATATATATATATATATATATATATTCACATACATACATACATACATACATACAATATATATATGTATATATATATATATATATATATATATATGTAATATATGGTATATATATATATACATATATATATATACATATATACATACACACACAAAAGCACACACACACACACAGCATATATACACTTATTGTTTTGTCACATCCTTATTCTACAATGACTTATGACCAGTTTACTTCTGTTAATAAAACACTACCAAATATTCCGTGACCACAGTCACATGGTTCTGATAAGCATCAAGACTCACTTTACATGCAAAACAATTTCCGTTGTCACAAACCATAACACGAAATTAAAGCTGATTGGTCAGTTAGGTTTTATCTGCTTTAAACTTGATACTGTTATTGGTCGATAATTAATAACGATTGATACTCGTACTTTGCCTGTAAAGTCATTATTTGAGCACATGCACAGACAGTGCATGTTTAAGAAGTGTATATATGTGTGTATGTATGTTGATGCTGTTGTCTATCCTGTATTCATGTGATGTGTGCGTAAGTGGTATATGGATGTGTGTGTGTTTTTAACCCCAGGTCAGCCCTGACTGAGTATTTGCTAGTGCTGTATATGTCTCTTCCTTATAGTACATGTCTTTAGTGGTATATATTTCTTTATAGCTCACAGGGGGCTAAACACAGAATGGAAAAACAAAGGGATTAAAGTCGATTACTTTGACCCCAGTGCGTGACTGGTACTTATTTAATCGACCCCCAAAAGAATGAAAGGCAAAGTTGACCTCGACAGAATTTGAACTCAGAACGTAACGACAGACAAAATACTGCTGAGCATTTCACCCGACATGCTAACAATTCTGCCAGCTCGCCACCTTATGCATGTCTAAGTGGCATATGTATGTGTGTGTGTTGCTGTTTAGCCCCAGGTCTCCCGTGATTAAATACAGCTAGAACGATATGCATTCCAAACATGACCATCATGTCGTCTTTGTCTAATCAGTGACACTACACTGGGAAACATGGCTTTTGTTGTCTGCTGTTGGAGACATGCTTCCTTGTAATTTCAAAAATGAAATCCATTTTGTTCTGTTATGTCAAGATTTTTCACAAATTCAAATGTCTATTTTACAACATTTCTGGTATTGTCACCATTTCTAAGGATAGATTTGGCTAAATCCAATGCAGACCCATGTCTGGAGCTTGACATAACTTTGAAAACATGTTTTTTTTTAATATCATTAAAAGTAAATGCAACTACAAAAGTGAAAGTGAAAGCCATGATCGCAGCACTTTCATCAAATCAAAAGCATTATGGGTTTTCAATTTAACCAGTTTTAAATGTCACAGTTGAAAAGAATACTATTTAACAAAAAAGCAAAAAGGAAAATTAAATGTTAGCATTGTAGTTGTGGGTGGGCCTCCTTAATGTCCTGGCAACCAATATTTTTAGACCCAGTCCATCACTGATTATACATGTCTCATGTTTATGGAATTCGTCTGTTGATATGCTCACACTGTGCTTTGTTTAGGGTTACTATCATTGTAAGCCAGGTGAGAAATATTTTGTTGAACCTTTAACTATTTCTTATGAAAATTGATATTTTTTGAATGTGCCCTTAATGTTTTAATTGTGAGGTCACATGGGTAAAGGACACTTTTTGTCAAGCATGGGCTAAGAAATGTAGAAAGAACTTCAAGGAGGTACAAGAACCCACCCCTAAAGAATCCTTTCTACTATAGGCACAAGACCTGAAATTTTGGTACTTAAATTATTGATCCCAAAAGGATGAGAGGCAAAGTCGCCCTTGGTGGAATCTGAACTCAGAACATAAGGACAGACAAAACACTACTAAGTATTTTGGCCAGCATGCTACCAATTCTGCCAGCTCACCATCTTAACCCACCCATAAATAATATAATTTCATTATAAATTACAATGAAAGTGGTGGCCCACTTGCTTACTATAGCACTGAAACCCATGTGCCCTTAAAATTGGCCCATCATCCAATAAGGTTTCTTTCTGTTTGGCTTCTAGAAATTTTCAGTCACTAGCAGTTGACCATTGACAAAATATACATTGTTTTACCCTTAACCAAAGACCCAGAATCCCAGTTAAACAACCAGCCTTGAAACTAAACAAATTGAATTATTGCTGGTTTCAAATTTTGACAGATGACCAACAATTTCAGAAGAGGGTGTGAGTCAATTGCACTAACCCCCAGTACTCAACTGGTACTTTTTTTATCGACCCTGAAAGAACAAAACAAAAATTAAAATGTAAACACAAATGAGATACCACCAAGTATTTTGCCCAGAGAGCTGACGATCCTGCTAGCTTGCTGTCTGAGATGAGTTATTATCAACAGTAAAATTATGCCTACCTTTAGTGACAACACATATCCTATAGCAAATTATCTCTCACAGGCATACCAATAATAGTTCCATCTGCTAAGACGATTTATTTTAATCTGCAAATAAGAAGATTGATATAAAACATTAAACGATTAAAAATTAAACAAAACAGAAAAAAAATAAATTTCTATATTTTATTTTTAACAAGTAAAAAGACACTCAAAAGTTACAAAATATTTATTGGAGAGCAGGTGCTTGTGTTTGTATCAATGTGTGTGAGTAAATTTATGAGTGTGTATGAATATAAGCATATGTGTTTGTGTTCAAGTATATGTATAGGGCTATATACATGTATATTTATTTGTTCATCTTGAGACCAATTCACACACACACACTCTCTCACTCTCTCACACACATACACACACATGTATATTTTCAGTTTCACATTGTTTAGAAAATATATGTGTGTGTGTATGTGTGTGTGTGTGTGTGTGTGTGTATGTGTGTGTGTGTTTTATATGTTTATTTATGAGTATAAATGTATATGCATCAATTTATTTTGTACACAAAATGCATATATATGTATATATATGTATACACACACATATATATATGTATGTGAGCAGGTCTGTGTATACATATATACATATATATGTATGTATGTAATGTACTCACATATTTATGTATTTGTATGTCTTCATAAATATAGAGAAGGGTTCATGTGTGTGTATGTAAATCTATATTTTCGTCACATCAAAATATTTCAAATTTCACACAAAAAACTTTTTAGGGGCAGATGGGATTAGACTCACAATTCACAATTAGTTTCTGTTTACAGACTTTTTATATACTTCAAGCGAACAACACACACACACACACACATATATATATATATATATATATATATACTTATACACACATGCACACAAAATCGATTATAGAATGCAGTAACAAAAACAATAAATAAATAAAGAAAATCAGCTTAGCAAATATTTGCTTCTGTTACTAGTATTCCTGTTAATAATGGTAACGAAGATCCTTGTTTCTTTTTTCCAAATTTGGAAAATATTGAAGATAAAATTAAAAATTATACTACGATACAATTTTAGAAAAAAAGTAATAAAAAATACAATACTAATCAAAGAACATGTAAATATAAATGCAAAAAAGGTTTATAAAAATTACTTTTGAATTCTAAGAAAATTAAAAATACATTATTTAATATTTTTCTCACTATTTCTTCCAGTTCTTTCTGATTACTCTAACTGCATAACACTATTTTTGTCTATTTCTTTATTGTTTATATTTTATTGTATTTTATTTTATCTTAATTTATTTTATTTTTCAAATCTCAATTTTGTTGGAAATGAAAATTTCATTTCTGATTAAGATTACTTAATAAATAGCATTCAAAGATTTCAGTAATTCGGTATTTGTTCCAACTTTACTTTGAAATTGTGTTCTTGCATTATTATTTTTAATTATTTATTTATTATTATCATTATAATTTATTATTAATATTTTTTTATGTATTTTTTTTTTTTTGTTTGTAAAATTCTAATTGTTAATTTCCTTTTCTTAATTATTCCCCTTTTTTAAAAATATTTTCTCAGAAAATTTCATCTGAAGTTGATCACAGAAAGATTACAGATAATCAACGAATGATTTTGTGATTCGTTATACCAATATGATTTCAATAAAGTGATAATAAAAAAACAACAAAATCTAAATTACTTTTTTACAGAAGTTTAATACAATCTAAATAATGCCAGTTAAATAAGTTATTGTCCAAGCCATAAGCTAAACACCTCAAATTCCTTTGTTTTCTAATATTTCATAACCAAAACAAAACAACTTATGACAATTCTGTTTAGAAATAAAATAACAAGTTTCCTTCAAACTAATTCACGCCTAATTTTTCCCTATTTGTGAAATGGGAAATCATTTATTTATTTATTAATATATTTATTTATTTTATTCTTCTACTCTGTCCTTCTTTGAAATTTTTGATTCATTCCAGCATTCATGTAATAATCTTAGTGACATGGAAATTGGGTGTGAGATTAGAAGCAAGTGCATAAATGTAATTGGATATCTGATCAGGAATTTCAAGAGCTTTCGGTTTCTGAGTCTGAATATGATCAAAGTTGGAATTAAATTACATTTCTTTGATGGATTTTTAAAGATAAATTAAAGATAATATACCAAGGAAAGATGTCAATACCAAGAAATAGAGTTCACAGTGACTAAGTGACTGGAAACCAAGTTCCTGGTCAACTGAGTCTCTGACCTGGTTTCATTCCCGGTTGAGGTAATTTCACTTCATCTGTTTTCCAAATGATGGCAGTGAACTGGCAGAGTCATCAGCATGTTGGACAAAATTCTTAGTATTTTTTCCAGATTTTATGATGTGAGTTCAAATCCCACCGAGGTCAACATTGCCTTTCATTTCTTTAGGGTCAATAAAATAAAAAAAAACAAATTGATGTAATTGACTGGTGCCCCTCCTCTCAAAACTGATGACCTTGAATTCTGCAACAGAACAGCATTCTGTTCAAGAGAAATATACACTATGGAAAGCAGATAACTAACCCTTTGAGTCACAGAGCTCAAGATGAATATAAAAATAATGTTCCTAATGGTTTTAAGCAGACTTTGATAGTTACACAGCCTCACCTGTGACAATGGGCCATGTGGCACTGCAAACAAAATGCCATTGGTAAAGCAGTATCCAATTAAGAGAAATGAAATCTTCATAAATGACATTCCTATTATTCTTTTACTTGATTCAGCCATTTGGCTGCAGCCATGCTGGAGCACTGCCTTTGTTCAAACAAATTGACCCCGCGACTAATTCTTTGTAAGCCTAGCACTCATTCTATCAGTCTCTTTGCCAAACCACTAAGTTATGGGCACATAAATACACCGACATCA
>NC_043009.1:28374915-28377415 GCF_006345805.1 Octopus sinensis | reverse complement strand
GAAGCTTGCTTACCAACTACATAGTTCCGGGTTCAGTCCCACTGCATGGCACCTTGGGTAAGTGTCTTCTACTATAACCTTCGGCCGACCAAAGCCTTGTGAGTGGATTTGGTAGACGGAAACTGAAAGAAGCCATCGTATATATATATATATATGTGTGTGAGTGTTTATGTGTGTGGGTGTGTGTGTGTTTGTGTGTTTGTGCTTGTCCCCCCTCCCCCACCATCACTTGACAACTGATGCTGGTGTGTTTAGCAGTTCAGTAATAGAGGCCGATAGAATAAGTACTAGGCTTACAAAGGATAAGTCCTGGGGTTATTTTATTTGACTAAAGGCAGTGCTCCAGAATGGCAGCAGTCAAATGATTGAAACAAGTAAAAGAATAAAATATATATATGTATATATGTATATATATATATATAATGTGTATACATACACACACACACACACACACACACACACACATATATATATATATATATATTATAGAGATGTACTTGCATAGCAAGTGATTTGATCTGAGATCGCGTGCTGAAACGAAAACAATTGCAGCATGGAAGGTGTTTGAAAGCCATTTAAGAAACACACAAAAGCCATTCCATTCACTTCAACATTTAAGTTTAATTTGTCAAAATATTTTCGGCGCTTTAAGACCGCGACCTGTTCACTGACAAAAATCCGTGCTGCATCTCGGATGCAGCATGGATTTTTGTCAGTGAACAGGTCACGGCCTTAAAGCGACGAATACATATTATATATAGATAGATAAAACTTACTGGGAAGAGGAACTAGCAGGTAAATATTAATTGCAAACAAAATACTGTGTCTTTACAACATTAAGAGACACAAAGTTCACTCACACGTACACATAAACAGCCAACACTACACACACATATACACCCACACACACTTGTGCGCAAGCACATACCCACATATACGTCCTTCTCTTACACTCTCCTGTCTTAGAAAGAACATTTCTTCACCCATTCCCTTCTGGTCATTTCAAAATATAACCACATGTGAATCGTTGGCAATTTTTTTTCCTCCATTTTCCTTTTCTATTAGACTCTCCTTTGTTTCTGAAGAAGAGCATTACTCGAAACGTTAAACCACTTTTCTTTCTTTCTTTCCCTGGGCACTTGTTAATGCTTTACATGTGCCATGTCCTCGCGTTGTTGTTTTTTGTGTTTGTTCTTCGTTTGTTTGGATTTACTATTTACCGCATGCTCACGGAGACCCCCGGCCTTCTGCTTGACTTTGGAGTACTTAATTCATGGAATTCTTTCTACCATCAGATTACATTACCTTCTTCATTCGTAATATGCCATTTCTGCACCTTCATTGTGAATCATTATATATATATGTATGTATGTATATATATATATATAGATATACATATGTATATATTTATTTTATTATAATTGCAAAACAACACCATGGAAGAATCGACATTAGCTTAAATAATAAACCGTAGTAGGTAAACCAGAATATGGCAAGGGATTATTCTGTGTGTATGTGTGCATATATATATATATACACATACATACAGTAATATATATACATGTAGACATATGCATATGCACACACATGTACACACACATACATACGTACATACATACATACATACATACACACATACATACGTACATATATATCATGAACTATCTGTTACTTTCACAGATGCAAGCATGGAATTTTGTCAGTGAACTGGTCGTGGTCTCAAAGCGACGAAAATATTTTGGCAGATTAAATTTAAATGTTGAAGTAAATCTAATGGTTTTGTATGTTTTCATTCCAGCACACAATCTCAGATCAGGTCACTTGCTATGGAAGTACATCTCCAAATATATATATATATATATATATATATATATATATATATATATATATATATATAAATATATATATATGGCGGTGCCCCAGCATGGCCACAGCTCAAGAGCTGAAACTGGAAAAACAAAACAAAACAAAACAAAACAATATATACAGAGATAGAAAATGAGAGTGAGGGAGAAAGAATGCAAGAGAAAGAATGATAGAGAGAACAGTTAGAAAAATTGATTCTAGTAATTAATTTTTTTTACTTATTTTCTCTTCCCCAGAAGATTAAATTTAAAGCTGGTCTTGGTAATGATTTGAACTAAGAATCCTAAGTGCTGGAATAAATACTACTTGTTACTTTGTTTGCCACTTTTAGGATACTGCAAATGAACCACCTAGAACTGAGAAAGGCCAATATTGATGCCAATCAACCCTGATCTATTGTTTTAGATAGTCTTTTATTATTGAACCTGATTAATTATGGAACACTTCAAAATATTATTGAGGACTATAAAGAACATATTTTTTGTGTCCCTTCATTTATCGTGGTTTCTGTTAGGTCCACTCATTTGTATTGATGCAACATGATGTTGCTTCTATTGAAGTGTTGTTCCATCAGATAATGAAGGCTTATCATCATTAACTGGGTCCTGGAGGACGTATTTCTCACTATAAGGCA
>NC_043009.1:28359915-28369915 GCF_006345805.1 Octopus sinensis | reverse complement strand
CTTTAGATTATAGAGGGTTTGAGAGGCAAACATTATTCCAGTGAAGAGGAAGTGAAAACTGTAGTGAAAAAGTGGCTCAAAAAACAGTCAACAGAATTTTACAGGGCAGGGATACATACTCTCATTCAAAGGTGGAACATTGCTATTGAGAGAAATGGTAACTATGTTGAGAAGTAGGGATGTGATCCACAGAGGACCAGCTTCATTTTGATGTATGATACATATTCCTGCGTTGGTAATTATACCTGTCCTAAACAAAATGGCATTACTTTTTGACTCACCCTCGTACATATACACTCATATATGCATACATACATACAGACAGACAGACAGACAGACAGACAGACAGACAGACAGACAGACAGATAGACAAACAGGCAGACAGACAGGTACATATTAGAATGCACAACATGCAGATTTCTGCAGATTTCTACTTTGACTAAATGAATTTGAACCCAGGGTAGTAGTTATATCCTTTTACCATCTGAGTTTCATTCCTGCTGGTGGTGACTTTGTTTTGCTCCCCTCAGGTTGTAGATCAAAATAAATACCATCAAATAATGGGGTTAATGAAAACCACAATTCTAGCTCCAACCTAAGAATTTCTGAAAACAGCAAATTTAGTGAAATGCAAATGAGACTATTGAGGATATTCCTTTAGCTGTTAATGCATATTTTCTCTCATGAGGACAACAAAAAATGTCTCTTCTTTAGTTCAGGAAAACACAAGTGACCCCCTGGCTGGAATGATACAATGAGAGACAACTCTTCTTTCACTTTTTTTTCAACACCGATTAGTCAAGACTGTATATTTACCTCCAGCGCTGAAGAGGATTTGTACTTCCAGCCAGGATATTTGAAGAGTCATCAGTTTTCCAAGTGCTACAGTAGGCATAAAACCAATGGTAACTTTCTGTATGATATAACAAGGAATAAACTACTCAACACTACAAATATATCAAATATTTATACATACATATGTGTGTGTGTATGCACATACAAACTTACATGCACACATACATAAATACATATATATATGCATATGTATATATATGGTCAAAATTTACAGAAAACAAAAGATGAAGACAAGTGTAAGAACAACAAACAGGTGTATTAGTTTAAAGCTTGGGAAAAATGGGAAAGTCTTTTACGTTTTCAGCCTACGTTCTTCGAGAGAAAGGATTCAGAGGACAAATATGGAAAGAGAATGTAAAAACTGGAGAGAAAAATGCAGAGTTCAATGGTCCGACATGGCAAGATGACTGGAACAAAGAAGTTGAACAAAAGGGAGATAATAATAACAGTAAAGGTAATGGTGACCCCAATGAACTAAGGTGCGTAAGCATGTGTGTATATGTAAGAATTATGTATGTGAGTATGTATGTGTGAATGGGGGCAAGTGAGTCTAACGTGTGTGTCTGTGTGTTGTGTGTAGCAGTTGATGTACACTTGTTCAGGTGGTGTGTGCACATGTGTATGTGTGCGTGTGTGTCTGTGTGTGTGTGACGAAATAGTGTGTGTGTGTATATGAGAGAGAGAGAATGTGTGGGGGGAGAGAGGTATTTCAATCAGAGCTACCATTTTCCTCCACTAGTACAAAAAGTAGCATTAATATTGGAAAATACAAGGAGAATGTTGGATAAAAAGGGTTGGGGTAGGCGGAGTTGTGTGAGAGTGTGAAATTAAGGGGAGTGGCGAAGATAAGTGGGGAGGGAGAAAAAGGGGGGCAGAAAATAAAACTGAATATCAGAAAACAGATTGTAGGGAAGAAGGGAGAGAAATTCTTCTTAGAAAAATCTCACAAAAGGAAGGAAAAGGAAGAGTATGTCATCTACTGCTCTCTCTCTATTTCACCCCCCTCTCCCTCTCTCTATCTGTCTATCTCTATCCCCCCTCCCCCTCTCTCTCTTTCTCACTTCTTTTCTCTGCCGTTGATGAACCAACTGGAGAGGTCAGGAAGTATTTTTATGGAAGAAAGAACTAATTTTTACTAACAAAACAGACAAGCAGAGACGTATAGAAAGAGGGAACCAATGAGGATTAAACAGCAGCCAAATCTCACTCAAAGGAGGATTAAATTTTTTTTTACATTTAAAATGAGATTTTTGAAGTAGATCATGTATTGAATTGGTACATCATATATTGAGTTGGCAAGGAATATATGTATGTGTATGGGTGATTCTGTGCAAGCATATATGTGCGTATATGTGTTTGTGTTTAAAGGCTACTGAAATAAAAATATCATTTAGTTACATGGAACTTGTTAGTTTAGAATAATTGTTGTTGTTACTGTTAGTATTCTCAATTGTTGTGGTTTAAAGCAGGTTAGCTTTAATTGAACAAACCTATGATCAAAGGCATTCCAGCCATGGCTATCATGCCCCTTTTTTTTTTTAAATGAAAGGCACTCAGGATAAAATTGTTCCCTGCATGGCTCAGAAGTAAAACAATAGGTTGTGACTTGAGGGACACTCAACTCCTATTTCCATCTGGTTCTAGCTCCTATGCAGAAAGGCTTCCTTTAGATCATATTTATATATATATATATATATATATATATATATATGTATTAGTAAAAATGGTAAGATAACAAAAGAAAGAAAGAGACCTCAATATTATGTAAATAAAGGAAATTTATCTGTAAAATAGTATGTGACAATTATTCGGTAGCCAAGATAAAACTCTGAGTTTCGGATGCCGAGGTGGAAATCCACAACACCATCTCTTCGTTTATCTGGCCATCTGAAAAATGCTATGAAAAAAGACCTTTATACAAAGGGAAATTACTGTGTTATAGTCCGCTACTTATATAAAAGCGCTAATTCAATGACCGCTAATTAAAATAAGGTTAAAAGTTCATAGCAAACACATAAGCATGCCTGCTCATACGCACATATATATATATATATATATATATTGTATGTATGTATGTATGTATGTATGTATTCTCATACATACATACATATAGTTGTGTATCTTAACAGACTAATATATATTTAATAAATGCTAAACTTCTAGGAAGTTTTACAGATTTTTACACTTCCAGTGACAGATTAGACCTGTAGTCTTTGAATTAGCTTTTTATGTATGTATGCATGGATGGATGGATGTATAGGTGTGTGTGTTTGTGTTTGTGTGTGTTTGCATGTTTAATCTATATATGTACTATATCATGTTTATATTCATATCAGAAATTATGTGATTTGAGAGATATTTGGTTGCTATTTCTAACACATCAAACAACCACCTTGAAATTCCCTCATCAGTTCTGTTATAATCATGCATTAAAGTGGATGGCTCCAGTTACTGCCATACATTTGTCTTCTTGGAGTGAGATTTGAACCCTTTCAAGTGCAGCAGGACTGGGAAAATGGGCAGCACCAGTGAAGAGGAATAAGGGTCATATTCCTTTAGATGTTAGACAGATAATTAATTTAGGGGACAGTTTATTGAGTTAGTAATGGGGTAGGTGGCCATCAGTTACTGTTGTTGTCAGCAGTGGTGGTGATGGTGGTGGTGGTGATGGTGGTGATAGTGGTGGTGGTGATGATGGTGGAGGTGATGGTGGTGACGGTGGTGGTGGTGGTGATGGTGGTGGTGGTCATAGTAGCAGTTGCGGTTGTGTTAGCAGTGTCAGTAGCAGTAACGCTAGTAGTAGTGGTAGGGTGCTGGTGTTGGTGGGGGTGGCGATGGTGGTGGTTGTGGTGCTGGCGGTTACAGTGATGGTAGTTGTGGATGTGATAGTAATTGCGATGGTAGAGGATGGTAAGTATTCATTGTGGTATTGGTGGTATTGTTGGTAATGAGAGTGGTGCTGGGGATGCGGGGGGGGGGGTTGCTTGTGGTGGGGAAGATGGTGGTGGTAGGGAAGATGGTGGTGATAGGGAAGATGGTGGTGGTGGTGGGGAAGATGGTGGTGGTGGGGAAGATGGTGGTGCTGGTGATGGTAGCGGTGTGGTGGCGATGGTGATGATGGTGATGGTGCTTGTGGTGGGGAAGATGTTGGTGATGGTAGTGATGGTAGTGGTGGTGGTGGTAGTGGAAATGGTCATGTTAGTGGTAGTGGTGGTGATGGTGGTAGTAGTGGTGGTGATGGTGGTGGTAGTTATGATGCTGATGTTGTTATTGTTGGTGGTTGTTGTGGCTGTGGTTGTAGTGGTGGTAGTGAACTGCTTTAATCAAGAGGAGTATTTTCAATACAATTTTTTATTATCATTATAGTTTATGGTGTGTGTATGTGTGTAAGCTTGTGTATGTGTGTATATATGTATGTGTGTGTGTATAAGTGTGCACGTGTGTATGTGTGTGTATGTATGTGCATATGCATGAATGTATATGTATAAGTGTGTATGTGCGTGTATATATGTGAACATATGTGTATAAGTGTGTATGTGTGTGTAAGCTTTTGTATGTGTGTATATACGTATTTGTGTGTGTATATGTGGGTATGTATGTGTATATGTATGAATGTATGTGTGTAAGTGTGTATGTGCATGTATATGTATCTATGTATATGTGTGTGAGTGTGTGTGCATGTTGCAGCAGAAACGGGATGGGGAGTGGCTAGTTAGGGTCTGCATGTTTGATAAGGTTTCTATCTCCCACAGCATCAGCAGCTCCAAATGATGATCAAGGGGTCAGATCTGTGGAATATGGAATTAAGGAGATGAATCACTTCTTAAGTCCTTTATACTGTGTGTGTAAATACATATATATAGTTTGAATGTATGCGTGTTTGTGTATGTATGTGCAAGTGCACATGTGTGTATGTGTGATTATACACATGTGCATGTATGGTGTTTAAATGTAATTATATATGTGAGTAGTTATTTGTGTGCGTATGTAGATGTGTGTTTATGTGTATGTGCAGTTTGTATATTGAGTGTGTGTCAATGGTGTGCTGTGTGTGTATACTACATGTATGTTATATGCATGCGTTTCATGTCTATGTACATCTGTATGGTTTTGTGTTTGCGTCAGAGTACATGTATGCATATATACATGCATACATGAATATATATATATATGCATATACATACATACTACATACATATATATATATATATATATATATATATATATATATATATATATATTTATATGTATATATACATACACACACACATGCCTATTGCTATGTTTTGGGATGGGCATTTTTTTTCCTTGCCAAATAAACACACCACACTATATATTCATTCTTCATTTTGTTATTATTGTTCTTATCTTATGTTATGTCCATTGTCTGGAAGTCTTTCATCACACATCTGTCGTGCTCCACTTGATCCATACACACACATACACACATAGTAACAATGAGGATATTCAAACCTCTTATAGGGATATCTATCCAACATACACTGGTTCAATATATTAAATTTTGAAGAGATAATTCTTCAATGAATATATATTATATAGAATATCATAAAATACCAAACATTTTTATCAAGTTAGAAAACAGTGAAATCTAATGGATATAAATTAATTAATTAATTAATCAACATATTCTCCAACAATTGTTTCATTTCACAAACAAGATTAAAATTGCAATACATACTTAAAAATATAATTTTGCATTTTAAAATGTAAAATTATATATTTATATATGTTTTGTCATTTTGATTTTGTATCATTTAAAATAGTATCATTCAGTCTGCTATACTGCATCTATAAACAAACATATAAAGCATCTAAGGGTATATTTTTTTCCCCTCTGAAGATATTATGCTCAGAAATACGAACTTAATATTTAATTAATTCACTGAGTATAACGGAAACAGCTGTAAGGGATAATGTCAATTCATTGTTGATAATAATCTCTTATTAACTTGACAATCTCTATTTTCTTCCTCTTCCTTTAATTCTGTATATATATGTACACACACACACGTACAAGGTGTGGTGAATATATTGTCGTCCAGGCACTTGATGTAGGCCTCCCTGTTGAGTGTGAGGCTGTGTGGGAAAATGAACAGAGGCAAAATGTTGCCATACATTGTGATCACTCCAAACACCATGATGTTGACTGGATGTTTGATTTTTATCACTCTCAGTACATGTCCACAAACTGACACCCAAAACCTCTGAAATGTCCATATCAGAGCTTCTGGTGCAAATGTCAAGCAGTACAGCATGTCGTTTCCAAATTTCTGACAGAGTAAATTGCATTATGGTGCAGACAGTGACCAACTGACCCTACTATACTGTGTAGTTAACAAAATCAAAAGAAACCATGTGCAAGCATGAAATTAAAAATATAAAATGCTGATAATTTACCCATTGTACACAGTATATATATATATATATATGTGTGTGTGTATGTATTTATGTGTATACATACATACATACATATATATGTGTGTGTGCAGGCATGTGTGTGTGTATATATATATATATATATATATAACAACTCATCATAGAGGAGAGGGATGAGGTGGTGAAGCATGGTTTTCATAATGCTGAGCCTCATTCATGTGATGACGAATGACTGAGTCCTTGATGATTTGCTCTGCTTGGGAAGACTGATCAAACTAAGTGGAAACCTATTTATGGCTGTTGCCAGTGTCAGGTAAATAGCACCCAGGTAATCAAAGTCACAGGTGTTGCTGATGTCATGCAAATTGTACCAATGCTCATGGCACGTAAAAACACCCATTATACTCTTGGAGTGGTTGGCATTAAGAAGGGCATCCGACTGTAGCAACCAAGCCAAATCAGACTGGAACCTGGTGCAGCTGTCTGGCTTACCAATTCCAGTGAAACCATCTAACGCAGTCCATCATAGAAAGCAGATTTTAAATGATGATGATGATGATAATGATGATGATGTTTTTTTGCCTGGTTACATATATATATACAAATAGCTGCACATTAAGTTGATGGATGACTCAATACTTTTCAGTTGGGTTCTATACTCTTTTACTCTTTTACCTGCTTCAGCCACCCAACTGCGACCATGCTGGAGCACCACCTTTATTCAACTTATTCTTTGTAAGCCCAGCACCCACTCCATCGGTCCCCTTTGCCGAACCGCAAAGTTACGGGGACATGAACACACCAGCATCGGTCGTCAAGCAATGTTGGGAGGACAAACACAGACCACACAACACATATATATATATATATATATATATATACGACAGGCTTCTTTTAGTTTCCGTCTACCAAATCCACTCACAAGGCTTTGGTTGGCCCGAGGCTATAGCAGAAGACACTTGCCCAAAGTGCCACACAGTAGGACTGAACCCGGAACCATGTGGCCGGCAAGCAAGCCACCAACAACATAGCCAATCCTGCACCTATTTATTCATTTTTCTTTTTAAGAAGAATGACGATTAAAGATGTACGAAATGCCACTAAGCATTTTAGTCAGGATGCTAATCATTGTACCATCATACACTGCTTTGACACAATCGAAATGTTGCAGTGCATTTTGTCCAAAATTCTACAGATTCACCCAATCCACAACCCTAGATGGCATCGAATATTAATAGAAAAAAAAAGAAAAAACCTCAATCATATCCCAAAAACTGATGATCTCACTATCAAACTTCTACCAGCCCGGCCAATCATTTCTCTTTGCTATATTTATAGATGGCAGCACATGTGCCTCTGTTGAAATGGTAATTCCAAAAATAAGATATTCTGTTAAAGAGGAAATTACATTAATTGCTAAAATTTGACCTTTCGGCTGATGTTACTTGGAACACCCCCACCCGCCACCCACCCTTTGGTCTGTGTACTTCAAATTCTTATCGGATATGTACAGCACAAATAGGATATATATATTATATATATATATATATATATATATATATATATATATATAATAAATATATATATGTATTTGGTGTATACACACACATACGTACACACATATATACACACACACATACACACACACATATACATAAAAATACATACCTATATATATATATATATATATATATATACATATTAGCAACAAACATTTATATTGATAGCTATCATATATTTATATTTATACATTTATATATATATATATATAAATTATAATTTAGGGTATCTAAGAGACACTACCATGCTGGAAATAGCAGTCAAAACTTGACACTAAAACCACATGAACATTTAATGTGGTAATAAATAATTATTACCTTTGAAAGGTTTTTATTCCCATGCTGGCCACCTGATAAGATCGGTATTTAAATATTGATCTTATCCTTATATATATATATATATATATATATATAGAGAGAGAGAGAGAGAGATAGGTAGATAGATATGCATACATACACACATGTATATATATGCATGTATGTATATATATATATATGTATGTATTATATAAATATATATATGATAGATCTCAATATAAATGTTTGTTGTTAATATCAAGTTCTATATTAAAAAAACTGCTTCACATGAAACCGAAAGATTTTTTCGATACATTTTATTAGCGTTCATTTTTTATTAAGCTTTTACAAGGAAAAGTTGATAACAACTTAAGAGTTTTGATCTGCTGGCCTTCGTTAGACAGACTGAAGATAACGAGCAAGACATTTAAATGCACTCTCAGCTGTTTCTTTTAAAAGTTAATAAGTGCACACACACACACACACACACATATATGCATGCATGCACATACACTCACATACACACACAATTACACATGCTCACACACGCTCACACAATCACGCACACACTAACACACTCACACATTCACATACACACAACTGCACATACACGCATACATACACATATACATGCATACACACAGCATTATTTTTTGAAGTTTGTTACTTGTTCTCTTGGTCTGTACTGATGAACCGCTAAATTACAAGAACACAAACACACACACATACACACAACACAGAAAGGGCTTCCATTAAGTTTCCACATATTAAATTCACTCACAATCCATCAATCGATCCCAAATTAAAGCAGAATATATATATATATATATATATACATATATACATATGTGTGTATGCATATCTATCTATCTTTCTATCTATCTATCTATCTCTCTTTCTCTCTCTCTCTCTCTCTCTCTCTCTCTCTCTATATATATTATATATATATATATATATATATATATATATAAATATAAATATATATATATATATATATGAATAAGATCGATATTCAAGTATGCTGCAGAGTGGGACGGAACTGATAACCACATGGTTGCAAAACGGTGAATTTCTTAACCACACAGCTATACATAGTAAATACATTTTTCTTATTATCTTTTTTTCAGCATTTTTTTCTAATTCCATATATTCTAAGCACTGTCTGGAACTGCAGGGTACCATATTCTTTACACATTCTCCAATGTCCACCACAAAACGACTTTGATGTCAAAAGCCTTGCAGCTATTCATTAAATAGATGTAAATATTTGTTTCCCTTTAGCTTTTTTTTTAATAGTTCTTATAACACTACTTACTTTTGAATATACACTTGATTATAAATGAAAGCCACTTGAAACGTAAGATACAGCATTGCTGTTGAGGTCTAAACTGTTTGACACTATCAAATTCGAAAATGAGTGTTTCTTAGAAAACTCATTATTAAGCTATGCAAAACTCTTCCTCTCTTTCTTTCATGCCTCTTTATGAATCTTGCTGTCTCTCTTTTGATATATATATATATATCTTCAGCCTCATATTTATGCATCTATCTATCTATCTATCTATTTATCTATCTATATCTCTCTCTCTTCTCCTCTCTCTCTCTCTCTCTCTCTCTATATATATTATATATTATATATATATATATATATATATATATATATATATAGGCGCAGGAGAGTGGCTGTGTGATAAGTAGCTTGCTAACCAACCACATGGTTCCGGGTTCAGTCCCACTGCGTGGCATCTTGGGCAAGTGTCTTCTGCTATAGCCCCGGGCCGACCAATGCCTTGTGAGTGGATTTGGTAGATGGAAACTGAAAGAAGCCCATCGTATATATGTATATATATATATGTAAGTGTGTGTGTATATGTTTGTGTGTCTGTGTTTGT
>NC_043009.1:28339915-28354915 GCF_006345805.1 Octopus sinensis | reverse complement strand
CAGCATAGAAACAAACCAGAGTTACGCATTTCTCCCATCGTTTGATACAAGTCTGGAGACCGTTTTCATAGAAGACCCCAGCTTGGTCCGCCAACCACGACGTGACTTCAGAAATCAAGGCTGCATCATCTGGGAACATTCCTTTCAAAAACAACTTCATGGGGAAGAGGTGAAAATTAGAGGGTGCAAAATCAGAGAGGAGAGTAGGGGGATGGGGGAAGTGTTCAGCCGCATGCCTGCTGTGCTTCTGATCTGGTGACACACGCGAGTTGTGGACTGGAGCGTTGTCCTGCAGGAGGAGGATGCCTTTGATGATCTTGCCCCACCTCTTGGTTTTGATAGCTTCTCTTAATTTCCTCAAAAGTGAAGCATGATAGGCTCCTGTAATTGTGGTACCCTTTGCCAGGAAATCTGTCATCACTACTCCGTCCTGGTCCCAGAAGACTGTGAGCATGACCTTGCCAGCGGAGGGCTGCACCCTTGCCTTCTTTGGAGGTGAGTCATGGTGCTTCCACTGCATTGACTGGGCTTTGGTCTCTGGATCATGGTGAAGGACCCAGGTCTCATCCTGTGTAATCAGTCTTTTGAAAAATTTTGACTCATCTTCTTGGCACATCCCTAAATTCATCCTCGAGCACTCGACGTGTTCTTGCTTCAGGAAAAGTGTGCGCAACCTGTGAATCCCTCTGGCAGACATCTTTTGCATATGCAAATGGTCATGAATGATAGTTTCCACAGACCCAGTACTAATCTTGACCTCATGGGCTATTTGGCGAATAGTTATGCGTCCATCTTCCAAAATGGCAGCCTCAACTTGACGGACAGATGCCTCATCAATGGTAGAAGGGGTGCGACCAGATCTGGGAGCTGTTTCCACAGAGTTCCGACCATGTTTGAATTCACGATGCCAGCGTTCTACAAGGTCATATGATGGGGCATCATCACCATAAGTTATTATCATTTCATCAAAAGTCTCCTGTGGTGTGCGTCATTTCAAATACAAAAACCGGATCACTGCTCGACACTCAACAGGCTCCATTTCCCACTTGACTCATTTCAAACACATGTAAATCAGAAACCACTATTAGTTCGGAGCTGTAATTTGCCACTTAATCTATAGAGATATAAATGATTACACATGCAAAATCTCAGCTAGATCAATCAACGGCAAGTGGGTCAGAGGCATTACTTATTGAACGCCCCTCGTACATACCTCAATGGAATTTGAACTCAGAACTTAGCAGCAGATGAAATACTACTAAGCATTTCACCCAGTGTGCTAAAGATTCTGTAAGCTCACCACCTTAAGCTTTGTGAAAACAGTTGTTTTGGGCTCATATTTTTTATTTCATTTCTGGTTCTTGTGGCAATGATGTTATAAACATCATAAACTCCATAAATTTGAAGTCAGGAAATTCTGTTGCTGTTTAAGCAATAATCCCAAATAATACTTTTAAGTAATGCTGTTAATTAACACTTTTAACTAATGTTATTAAAAGCAACAAACGTAAATACATGTAAATGTATTAGATAAAGCACGTTCGTTTAAGCACATAAGCATGTAATCCATCTGACCCATGCAAGTGTAGAAAAGTAGAAGTTAAAAGAATTATATCCACACATGCATACATCTCTCTCTCTCCTTCTCTCTCTCTCTATATATATATAGATATATCTATATATATATATATATATATAGAGAGAGAGAGAGAGAGAGAGAGAGAAAAGAGAGAGAGAGAGAGATCCAAGTAGCAAATGTTAGCAGCTATTGAGATTATAAAAATCCTCCTACCATCACCCACCACCAACACCACCAATAACACCACCATCACCAAGATAAAAAAAAATATAGATGTAAAAAAAAAAAAAACAGGGTATATAAAGCTGTGGCATAAAAGCATCAAAAATTACTCAAGTGTGTCCCTTTTTACAGCTCCCAAGACATGAAGCCAGATAAGATAATTACATCTGAGACATCTTTCTGAAGAATTTGGCAGCTTAAGTTTCTTCTGCCTGCTCTCTTTAGTTTATCAGCTTCACTTAAGTGACTGCATTTTATCTAATACATTTACATTCATACATTTACATACATACATACATACATACATATACATATATATTAATATATGTACTTACTTATGCACACATATACATACACACATATATACATATGCATGCATGCATACATACAAATACATAACATACATGGTTATAAATATATATATGTATGTGTATATATATATATATATATATATATATATATATACATTCTTATATATACACAAATATATGCTCATGCATGCATGCATACAAATATATTCTATATATATATATATATATATATATATATATATGTGTGTGTGTATGTATGTATATGTGTGCGTGTATATATATATAATATATATAGATATATATATATATAGAAATGTCATATGTTCATGTATATGTATGTATGCGTGTATGTATGCATAAAATATTTGTAATATATATATGCACATATACATGTGTGTGTGCATACATACATATATGTGTATATATATATATGTGTCTACATGTTCATGTATATGTATGCATGAATGTATGTATAAAATAAATGTAATATATATATGCACATATGTGTGTGTAGGTATACATACATATATATGTTTGTGTGTAAGTATATCTATATATATGTCTATATGGACATATATGTGAGTTTGTGTATACATACATATATATGTGTGTGTGTATGTGCATAAATATATATATATATAAGTTCATGTATATGTATGTATGCATGTGTATATGCATATATGTAATATATATATGGGCATATATGTGTGTGTATATACATATACATATATATGTGTGTGTGTGTGTGTTTGTATACATACATATATATGTGTACGTGTAAGTATATATATATGCATACAAACAGACCCTAATATATTTCCAACTTTATTGTTTATATATTGTTTTAGTTCTTTTACTTTTTGTTTTTCCCTGTTTATATTCATTTGTAACTTAATATTAAGACAATTCTCACTTCAAGGTGTCAGGGAGGGGAAGTACCTAAGTGGTGGTCCCTCCTGCCCTATCACAAAATGATGCAAATATAATATCATTCACCTGTCTTTCATATAAATTAAAAGATGTAATCCCAATAGACAAGGGTTCAAATCAAACATAATTGTTTTTTTATTTTGTTATTTTCCCCCAAACGATATTTTCTACCTCTTTAAATCTTATTAAATATCAATATGAATAATAAATGTTTAAATTTATATCATTCCTAGATAATTTAATTTAGTGTCTGAAATTTTAATTTGTCATTAGTCAGAAGATTTTCTTATCTGACATGCTAAATTATAAATAAATTTATAGATATATTGTTTGTTTGTGTGTTTGTCACTGGGTATAAGTGTGTATATGTCTCTGTATGGGTATGTCTATATTTCTGTGCATGTGTACACATATTTGTGTGTGTATATATTTATGTGTGTACACATATATGTGTGTGTGTGTATAAATGGATGTATATAAATGTGTATGTGTATATGCATGTATATCTATATATATGTGTACATATATGTATATATACATGTGTGTATATATATATATATATATATGCACACATAAACATCTATTTATCATCATCATCATCATTGTTTAACATCCGTTTTCTATGCTGGCATGAGTTGGACAGTTTGACTGGGAACTGGCGAGCAGGAGGCTGCACCAGGCTCCAATCTGTTCTGGATGCCCTTCCTAATACCAACCACTCCGAGAGTGCAGTGGTTGCTTTTTATGTGCCACCAGCAAAGGAGCCAGTCTGGCGACACTGGCATTGGCCACATTCAGATGTTGCTTTTTATGTGTTACGGACACAGGAGCCAGTTGGGACAGGGGTGGGGGTTGGTATCATCCACATTCAGATGATGCTTTTCACGTGCCACTGGCATTGGGAGTCAATCAGGCGACACTGGCATCAGCCACAACTACAAGTTCCATTTTTGGTTTCGATTTGATTGAGATTCTGATTGGGATTTTGATTTTGGCTTTTGATTTTACTTGGCTCAATAAGTCTCCTCAAGCACAGCATGTCCCCCTACGATTCAAAGGTACATTTTATACATATATACAAAAATCATGCCAAAACTAGCTTCAGCTGTGCTAGTGCCCCATATAAAGCGCTGATTCCACTCTGTGGAGTCATTGGTGACCGTAAAATTCCTGCCAAAACAGACGCAGTAGCCTAGGGTAGTTTTTCTACCTGGCTGGCTTCTGACAACCATCCTACCCATGCATACATGGAAGATGGACATTAAACGATGATGCTGACACACACACACGTGCGTGTGTGAGTGTGATTATCATAAAATACTGTAATTTTAGTATATCATTGTTATATATACAATATATATACATATATATAAATATACATAAATATATATGGAAATGATATATACACATACAACCATATATATCTAATATATCTATGTATACATATATGTATGCATATATATATGTGTGTGTACATATATATATATAGTAATGTTTGTATATACATACATGTGTGTATATATATATATATATAAATTAGAAATGGAAACAAAATGATGAAATTTAATAACTTTATCTTTTATGAGCAGTAGTCCATAGCAATGTTATTTGTACAGGTAAATATCAGGTAAGTTCTTTGGATATTTAATATTCCTTAGGTGGTTATTTAACACCTAACTTAGTTATATATATATATATATACATATATATATCGGAGCACTCTGTCAGTTACAACAATAAGGGTCCCAGCTGATACGATCAATGGAACAGCTTGTTCATAAAATTAACGTGCAAGTGGCTGAGTACTCCACAGACACACGTACTCTTAATGTAATTCTCAGGGAGATTCAGTGTGATACAGAGTGGGACAAGTGTGGAAAGTGTGGCAAGTGTGGCACTTTGAAATACAGGTACTTCTCATTTTTGTCAGCTGAGTGGACTGGAGCAATGTGGAATAAAGTAACTTGCTCAAGGACACTATGCATCGCCAGGAATTGAACTCATGATCTTATGATAGTGACCCAAATACTCTAAGTAGATAGCTAGCTAGATAGATAGATAGATAAATAGATAGATAGCTAAGAATATATGTATACTAGCATGCATATATGTACGTATGTATATATGTATGTATGTATGTATGTATGTATGTATGCATGTATGTACATGTGTGTGCATGTGTGTGTGTGCATGAACATGTATATGTGAGTGTGCACAGGTGTTTTTGTGTTTCTATCTTATCATTTTGACATTACATACTAATTGTAAAGAAATACAATCACCATAGAACAAGTGGCATTGTTTTGGCTTGGAATAATTCCATCAAAAGATAACCAGACTCAAGGAAAATATTACTTTGCTTCGAAAATCATGATGTCTGGTGATAGGGAGGGCATCAAGCCATAGAAAAATCTGTTTCAATAAATCACTTCTAAACCATGCAGGCATGGAAATATAGACGTTAAAATGAAACAAAACGCTGATGAGACATATTTCTTACTGGAAAGTTTTATATGGAAGGAAAGAATCCTGTAGATCATATCCTATTTTATTCATGTTTTATTAAGCAACATTATTTTAATTTGGAAAGAATATGAGAAAGGTAATTTTCATCATTTTTTTCCCCTCTATTTCTGCTATTTTATTTTCTATATTGCAGTCATTTCCATAAATTTATTTATCATTATCTACTTTGCTGTTCTAGTTGTTATTTTCCGAACATAATATGAGTTACGAGACTCTTGTCGCGGAATCAATTATGGAGCAAATTTTACCGCATTATCATCATATCCAATTTGCTTCTGGCTCACTAAATATTTTAAATTTAACAGTATGTCGCCAAAACTATCTATTTTTTGCTATTGTTTTTGTTATTTTTTTTTATATGTTAAATGTCTCATTTAAAAAAAATTGAAAATTGTTCATTTTTTTTATCTTTTTCTTAGCTATTTGTTCTTCAAATATAATTCTATAATATAAATAAATGAATAAGTAAATAAATAAATGAATATATAAAACTATGTAATCATCAAGTGAAAGCAAAAATAAGCAGCTTTTAAAATTTGGAAGATTTTTCGGGAAATGCTTGTTTTGCTAACTTTGGTAAAATGCCTTCAGTTTTCAAAATAAAAGAAAATCTAGTGAACATTAGAATATTATCAGTTTTACGCCCTGTTAAATATTTAGTTTTTAATGAAAACTAAGCAATTCTTGTTTGTTAAGTATTAGAAAACCATTTCAATTACTTATACCCGGAGCATTTTCTTCCAACACATCATCATCATCATCATCATATTTTTTTATTGAAATATCCAGGGATTACTAGATTGAATACTGAAAGTTCTTCATATTATAGAAACGGTAAAGGCAGCAAGCTCACAGAATCATTACCACACTGGAAAAAATTCTTTGCAGCATTTCTTCCGACTTTACATTCTGAGTTCAGATTGAGTTGAGGGTCTACTTTGCCTTTCATCCATTATTATGAGAAACAGTTGAACATTGGGGGTCAATTTGATTGACTTACTCTGTCCCTTAAAATTGCTGGTCTTGCGCCAAAACTTTTAACGACAATTCTAGAAGTGTTCAAGGTGACAAGCTGGCAGAATTCTTACCAGGCTGTAAAAAATGCTTAGTGACATTTAATTTGTTTTTTGTTCTGGGTTCTAATTCTGCTGAGCTTGATTTTAAGGTCACAAACTGGTGGAATTGTTAGCAGACCAAGTTAAATGCTTGCTGGCATTTCATCCGTCCTTATGTTCTAAGTCTAAACTCTACTGTGGTCAACTTTGCTGTATATATTTTCGGAGTCAATAAAATAAAGTACCAGTTAAACACTGGGGTTGATGTAATCGACTTACCACATCCCCCAAAATTGCTGGCCTTGTACCAAAATTTGAAATCAATATTTCAAATTGATGGCAGATGAAGGTTCAGTCTAATTTGAAACTCTGATAGATAACATGGATAATATTAATGGTATCAAGTCAAGAGAATAATTCTTGGGATCATTGACGACATTTTAGGAACCGAGACTGATCTAAATATGAACACAGATAGGTTTTTCAGTGAAGAATTAAGCTGTTTATAAATGTATGCATGCATGTTTCTGTTCATCTATATATATATATATATATATATAATATATATATATATATATATATATATATATATATATGCACATATATATGTTTGTTTTCTTGTATGCATTTATGTACACATGCATGCACACATGTATATTTTCTTTAAATTATTTAACCTTTCTGGGTTGCATTTCCATTAGAATTAATACAGAAAATATAATTTGTGTTTCAAACTTATAAAACATACACGTGTTTCCTTCAGCCAATTGGGGTGTTTCCACCAAACAACCGACAGGCTTCCTCAGTATTAATAGAATATGCATCAATTTACTGTTGAAAATATAATTGAGATAAAGGTTAAAAAAATATCAGTTATATTTTTGACATTTCTTATTACTATACATATACACACGTCTGTATGCATGCATACACACACATACATACATACATACACATACATACATACATACATACATACACATACATACATACAACTCCATGAGTGTATTGGCATGGGAGCCAGTGAGGCAACACTGGCATCAACCACACTCAAATGGTGCTTTTTACGTGCCACCAGCACGGGTGCCAGTCGGTACTGGCATTAGCCACACTCAAATGGTGCTTTTTTTACATATTTATAGAAAGACAGATAGATAGACAGATAGATAGATTGATAGATAGATAGATAGATAGATAGATAGATAGATAGATAGATAGATAGATAGATAGATAGATAGATAGATAGATAGATAGATAGATAGATATGTATGTATATGCATCCATCTGTCTGTCTATACATATATATATATATATATATACGTATGTATATGTGGGTGCGGGGGGGTGAGGTGGGGTGAGGTGGGGTGCATTATATAAATTAGTGTCTAAGCATCTATGTTTGAGATTTTGAATTAAGTATGTCAAAAATTTGTGTCACTTTATATTAAGATGTGTTTAGACATACTGTAGAACTTTCTGACACACTTCATATACATACACAAATGCACACACACACACATACATTTATAAACTCACATATATGCATGCAAATATACATGCATCTACAAATATATATTCATATATGTATATGTGTGTATGTGTATGTGTGTATGTGCGTTTATGTATGTGTGTACAAATCTATAGATATTATATATGTGTATATGTATTACATATACGCACACATACATATCTAAATTTATACATACAAACATATATATAAATATACACACATGTACATGCATTATATACATGTACATATATACATTCCTTAATATATCTATATTTACACTCATGCTTATTTATATGTATGTCTATGTATATCTATATATATATAGATATATATATTTCTTTACTACCCACAAGGGGTAGATATATATACATATATACATATATGTTTGTGTGTATATATGCATACATATATACATACATATATATATATATATATATATATACACACACACATATATATAGATAGATATAGATATAGATATTCACATATACACACACACATATATTTTGACATGTATATGTATTTTATGAGGTTCCTATATGAAAGCAATCAATGATATTTTTAGTTCCTGCCAGAATTCTTATAAAACACAATCTAGAATTCTGGCAGTAAAAAGAACTCTACCATTTCTAAACCAAACTCAATATGACATAAATTAAATAAAGTCCAATATATTTACCTTGTTAATTTATCTTCCATCAAATATGTCCACCGATTCCATCACCCCCACACACCAACACCACCACCAACACCACCATCACCACCACCACTGCCAATCCTTCACCAGCGCCACCACCTCCTCTGTTTCTGTTACAATAATACAGAGCAACTACAACAGTAATAATTTCTATATTTAAACAGAAAATATTGCGCCTGTTGTCATCACATCTCGTCTCTTTTATTTCTTGCTTTTCCGTTTCATTTCGTTCATGTTGCACTTATTATTATTATCATTATCATCATCATCATCATTATTATTATTATTATTATTATTATTATTATTATTATTATTATTATTATTATTATTATTATTATTATTATTATTATTATTATTATTATTATTATTATTATTATTATTATTATTATTATCATTGTTATTAAGATGGCCAGCTGGCAGAATCGTTAGCACACCGGGTGAAATGCTTAGCGATATTTCACCTGTCTTTTCATTCTGAGTTCAAATTCCACTGAGGTCGACTTTGCCTTTCATACTTTCAGGGTCGATAAATTAAGTACCAGTGAAACACTGGGGTTGATGTCATCATCTAGTCCCCTTCTCCAAAATTTCTGGCTTGGTACCTATAGTAAAAAGATTATTAATATCATTATTATTATCTTCATCATCATCATCATCGTCGTCACCGTTGTCATGAATCGTCACTGTGCTGGGCAAATTACTTAGCAGCATTTTGTCCATCTTCACATTCTGAATTCAATTCCACCAAGGTTGACTTTGCCTTTCACCCTTTAAGAGTAGATAAAATTAAGTACCAGTTGTGTACTGGTGTCGATGTAATTGACTATATCCCTCCCTCCAAATTTCAGGCTTATTATCATTATTATCATTATCATCACCATCATCACCATCATCAGTGTAATCATCATTATGTCATCATCATTATGTTATCATCATCATCATCATCAGCAGCAGCAGCAGCAGCAGCAGCAGCAGCAGCAGCAGCAGCAGCAGCAGCAGCACCATACTCATTATTATGAATCGTTTCTGCACTGGACAAAACACTTACTGGTATTTTATATGTCTTTACATTTTGAGTTCAAATTCCAACAAGGTTGACTTTGCCTGTCATCCTTTTGAGGTCGATAGAATAAGTACCAGTTACATACTGGAGTCAATGTAATCGATTATACCCCTCCCCAGAAATTGATGGCCTTGTGCCTAAATTTGAATCCATTATTATTATCATCATAATCATCATCGTCATCACCTTATTATCGTTATTATTATTGCAATTATTATTATTATTATCATTATTATTATTATTATTATTATTATTATTATTATTATTCTTTTTAGCCCAGGTTTTGTTGCATAGTGAGTTTTGCATGTATAGTGAGCTTGCTGCCTGCAGCCAACGGTGCCATCCTATCTGTTCTTTTCAACTATCTATTAGCGGGATACTAACTATTAGCTGGATACTAGCATGACATTACACCAAACTCATTGGTATGGAGATGGCCATGTAGCATTCCACTAAATTTAAGTTGTATAACAGTATTCTGTGATAAAAAGGAAGATGATACAAACACAGCTTTTCATACAATGTAAGAAATCAAATATTAACATGTTGTGGACCCTTTCTGAATAACAAGTAAAGGCTAACTAATTGTGAGACAAAAATTGCAAGGATTTCAGAAACATGTGTACGGTGTGATGTGTGGGGCTTAGGCAGAAAACATATCCAGTTCATAGCTTGGACTTACTGTTACAAGTCCATAGCAGGTGCCAACGAAATTGGTAACAGGACAAGTCAATGTCGAGTAGGCTGTGGCGGCAGAGTTAGTTGCTGAACAAATTGCCAAGATAACGCTGGATATATTGGTAGTTACTCTTTTACTCCTTTACTTCTTTCAGTCATTTGACTGCGGTCATGCTGGAGCACCGCCTTTAATCAAGCAACTCGACCCCGGGACTTATTCTTTTGTAAGCCCAGTACTTATTCTATCGGTCTCTTTTGCTGAACCGCTAAGTAACAGGGAACATAAACACACCAGCATCGGTTGTCAAGCAATGCTAGGGGGACAAACAGACACACAAACACACACACACACACATATATACGACAGGCTTCTTTCAGGTTCCGTCTACCAAATCCACTCACAAGGCTTTGGTCAGCCCGAGGCTATAGTAGAAGACACTTGCCCAAGGTGCCACGCAGTGGGACTGAACCCGGAACCATGTGGTTGATAAACAAGCTGCTTACCACACAGCCACTACTGCGCCTATTTGAATATTTGTCATGAAAATGATGGTGGTCTGAAATCTGGTAGGCAAACATCATTAGAATGATGGTAAAAAGGCCGGACAACCAAAAAATCTGCTATTTATGTCTTCTGTGGCCTGGGTGCTTGATTTTCCCACCAGGTGGCAAAATGACTTGTTGTTGGGACACGATTGGATAGTTGTACTTGACCAACCAACTCGCCCACTCACCAGATCAAGTGATAGCTTAATGAGGAGGCTTTGTGTAATCTAATTGAAGACATTTAATATTAAACAAGTGAGGCTTTAACATTACACACACACACACACACCTCTGGTAACCACTGTTGCTACACTTTCCTGATTTTTCTGGCCGTGCCAAGGACGCAAACATCTTTGTAATTGTTCATCATCACCATCATCATCATCATCATCATCATCATCATCATCATCATCATCATCATCATCACTATCATTGTCATCATTGTCATAATTATGATCATCATCATCATTATTGTCATCGTCATCATCATCATAAGAATGATGATGGCGGAAATGATGCGATGGTGATGAGTGGTGGGGATGGGGATGGTGATGGTGATAATAAACCTTTCTACTATAGGCATAAGACATGACATTTGTGGGGAGAGGGAGCGTTTCGATTAGATCAACCCCAGTACTCAACTGGTACTTAATCTTTTGACCCCTCCCCCCCCCCGCCACCACCAAAAGGATGAAAGGCACAGTCGACCTTGGAGAAATTTGAACTCTGCTGCTGCTGCTGATGATGATGATGATGATTGTGTTAGTGATTGTAGTAAAAATTATGTTGATAACAATGACAACAACAACAACAACAACAGCAATAATGATGAAAGTACATAGGGAACATGTGACGTTAATGCCTTTCTGAAGGCTTAATAACAGGGAAATGACCGCAAGTGACATCGATCTGGTCTTGGGTCTTTGGTCACTGAGTCAATGTCAGAACTTTCTATGATTGCACATTAAAATGTCTTTATCTTTCCAAAAAGAGACAAAACCAAAAAAAAAAAAAAAGAGAAAAAGACATTCACTAAAAGTATTGAGAAAGGTGCCTTCTCAGAATAATTGTTTGGCCCTGCTTAAACCATCCACAGATTTGGTCCATTATTGGGTAGTAGTAGTAGTAGTAGTAGTAGTAGTAGTAGTAGTAGTAGTAGTAGTAGTAGTAGCGACAGTAGCAGCAGCAGCAGCAGCAGCAGTAGCAGCAACAGTAGTAGTAGTAGTAGTAGTAGTAGTAGTAGTAGTAGCAGCAGCAGCAGCAGCAGCAGCAGCAATAGTAGTAGTAGTAGTAGTAGTAGTAGCAGCAGCAGCAGCAGTAGTAGTAGTAGTAGTAGCAGCAGCAGCAGCAGTAGTAACAGTAGTAGTAGTAGCAGCAGCATGGGGTCATGTGCTGTAACTGCATCAACCACATGTTGGTGATTCTCTACTCAGGTATCAACCCTCCAACCCACATGGTTCTGCTTGGGTAATTGTTGTTAGTGAGGTGGGTTTTACAAAGCCACTGAGCAAGTCCTACCTCAACCTCTTTTAGTCATTTTTATGACATGCAGAGGAAACATGGAGTTAATGGTGATGGTTTTAGGATGTAAGCGTGCAGCCTACCTCAACACGCTTAAGTGCAATGCTACCTCAGCATGGGGTCACTGCTGCGGGTTTTAGGAGGTCAGTGTGCAATCCTGCCTCAACCTCTTATGTGCAAAGCTACATCAACATGGGGTTGTTGGTGAGGATTTTATGAGGCTGGAGTGCAATCCTACCTCAACCCCCTTATGTGCAATGCTACATCAACATGGGGTCACTGGTGAGGGTTTTAAGAGGTTGGCATGCGATCCTTCCACAACACCCTTAAGTGCAATATTACCTCAACAGGGGGCCGTTGGTGAAGATTTTATGAAGCCAGAGTGTAATCCCACCTCAAGCCCCTTATGTGCAAAGCTACCTCAGCATGGGGTCACTGGAGAGGGTTTTATGAGGCTGGAGTGCAATCCTACCCCAGCCCCCTTATGTGCAAAGCTAACTCAACATGGGGTCACTGGTGAGAGTTTTATGAGATTGGAGTGAGAGTTTTAGGACGTTGGCATGCAATCCTGCCTCAACCCCTTTATGTCCAAAGCTACATCAACATGGGGTTGTTGGAGAGTTTTTTATGAGGCCAGAGTGCAATCCTACCTCAACACCCTTAGGTGCAAAGCTACCTCAACATGGGTTCAATGGTGAGAGTTTATGAGATTGGAGTGCAAATCCTAACTCAGTTTCTTTTAGTCACCTTTCACGAAATGCAGAGGAAACGCTGGGTCTATTTGTGGCATGCCTGCCCCCACACAGCAAGTTGGGTGGGAAAGAAGAGAAGCAGTGACAATTCATGAGAGTGAATCCAGGTGTCAGAGGGAGGTTTGGAGTTTGCTTTTAAGTAGCTTCTAAATACTTTTGATAGTCATAAAACGTCTGAGAAAAGATAACACAAAAATAGATCTAGACCTCTTAAGGATGTAAGGATGGTGCAGAAACAACAAGATAAACAGAAATAATTATACACACACCATATATGTATATGTATGTGTATGTAATATATATATATATATATATATATATAATATATAATATATATATATATATGTACATACATATATACAAATACATACACACACCCACACACACATATATATATATATATATTTAGGTGCAGGAGTGGCTGTGTGGTAAGTAGCTTGCTTACCAGCCACATGGTCCCAGGTTCAGTCCCACTGCAAGGCACCTTGGGCAAGTATCTTCTACAATAACCTTGGGCTGACCAAAGCCTTGTGAGTGGATTTGGTAAATGGAAAATGAAAGAAGCCTGTCGTATATATATATATATTATATACATATGATTGTGTGTTTGTGTGTGTGTATGTTTGTGTGTTTGCATTTGTCCCACCCAACATTGCTTGACAACCATATATATGTTTGGCAAAAGAGACTGATAGAATAAGGACTTGGCTTACAAAGCATAGGTCCTGGGGTTGATTTGCTCGACTAAAAGAGGTGCTCCAGCATGGCCACATTCAAATGACTGAAACACGTAAAAGAATAAAAGGAAAGAATATATATATGCATTTACATATATATATATATATATATATATATATATATATATATATATATATATATATACATATATATATATATAGATATACATATATATATATATATATATATATATATATACATATATACATGCAGATATATATGCTATACATATATGTATGTGTATGTAATATATATATATATAATATACACATAAGTATAAGTATAAACAGTTTCTTAAACTTAGACAAAAGATCACTCTTTACTATCATTGGTGTAATAAAATGAGAAGTAAATATATAAAACTAAGCATCAAATGAAAGTTTCTGATAAGGTTACGCACCATTGAAACCTTCTGATGATAAGGTTATATGCCACTTGTGTAGAAACAAAAATATACATACATGTGTGTATGGATATATGTTATATATATATATATATATATATATATATATATATATACTTATATATTTACATATATATGCATATATATATATATATATATGTATGCATATATGTATGTTTGTATATATATGAGTATACAAATAAGTATATATATATATACATATACTTAGATATATATATATACTTATATATTTACATATATATGCATATATATATATATATATAATATATATATATATATATATATATATTATATATAGATATACATATATATAATGTATATATATCTATCTCTCTCACTCTCGCTATATATATATATATATTATATATATATATATATATATATATATATATATATGTACATATATATATAAATTAGATAATTATACCATTTATTTCTTCCTTATATA
>NC_043009.1:28323235-28339815 GCF_006345805.1 Octopus sinensis | reverse complement strand
GGAGGAGAGGGAGAGATGAGAAAATGTTTTTGTTTTTTTTTGCATTTGTGTTATCAACACAAATGGAAGTGAAATAGAGAAACTGCTGCACCTGCAATTAGAAACTGAGTTGCTGGCTTCAGTTAATACCACAACACACCAGAGCTATGGCTATTTGAATATAGCACCCATTTTAAAACAGATAACTAATATAATAAATACCGCAAGACAATTATTGTAACGAGAAACATCTTGAAATTATGGACTTAAACTAGTGGATTCTGTAGCGAGATGATCTGGAACTTTCCAGTCTCAAGAGAATGCTCATTCCTTTGCAACGAATAACAATTCATTCTCGGTTATTGGTCTTTAGTAAAGTGTAACAGACTTCAGAAAAACATAGACAAGTATGGAATTTGCCCATTAATCATAACTATATCTATTTCCTATTAGTGACCAAATTTCTTGGAAGAAGTTCAAAAGTTTTGAAAGATTTGTAGAAAACAATTGCAAACATTGTGATTCTTTTGTAGGCGAAACAGTCAGCCATTGCTTGCATTGTGTCTGCGTGTCCCTTGGGGGTAATTCGGTCAAAATCACTTGTGCATATAGATGAAAATGACTTGCTGTTTGTGTCTAGAAAGTACCGTTTACCAACAGTATCATTCACAATGATGATGATGATGATGATAACGATGTTGATGATGTTGATGATGATGAAAATAATGATAATAGTAGTGTATGTTTCTAGAGCGACACCTACTTTTAGAAAGTTCAGCAATTTATTAAGGTAAAATTATTGCAGGAACCAATTTTATAGAGAATTTTCCTTCATAAATCCTTCCCATAGATACGTTTCTTCTCTCCTAAACATGGCCTTTAAGAAAATGAAGCAAATAAAATATATTTATGTTACGACATACGGAAAACCGGGTTAGATTAATGAAGTTGAAATATATTACTAAAGGGAAGTTGAACCACAGCAATTGAAGAAAGAAAGAATTGGCATCGTTCAAATTCCAAATAGAACAACTTTATTTTTCATTCTTCTGCAAACGGTAAAAATAAGCATCAATTGATAATCGAAGATACTTATTGGCATTTTAACAGTTTTCTATCAGGAATGTGTTACACCTTTATTAAGTTCTCGAAGAGTTTCTTGCAGTTCATAGAATGCTAAAAGGCGAGAATTACAGAAACTAAAAGTAAAGACTCTTTTATCAATATATCAGAAAGTTGGACACCAAGGAAGCTGACATGTTCAGTTCAAACAGGTTAAAGATTAGTCAACACGCCACCCAGTACTGATTTTTATCTTACATACAGAAGAAGTTAAGTTCAACATTGTCATCTAACAGAGAACTAGTTATTTTCATAGTGCTCCCACTGCAGTTTACATCACTGATTCTTTAAAAATGCGATAACTGTTGATTGAGAAGTGCTGGTATGAGCTAAAAGCAAAATAGACACCAAACTTCCAACTGCATCTTGTGTGTGCTACATGAAGAAAACAATGAAACAGCTGTTAGCCTAAGGATGACAAGTTGCTAAATGAATATATTCACTTCTCATACTTCCTGACTTTTTATGGTTCATACACACACACACACACACACTCACATACACATGTATACACACACACAAGGAAACACTGATTTCTGCAAATACCATGTATGGCAAAAAACACTACATCATTCCAATATATAAGATATATAAATACATTTATAGATACATCAATAAAAATGTAAATACAAATATATACAAATAAAAACATGAAAAAACATAGAAAGTCAACAATTGCTGTCTAAAGTTTAAAAAACATAAATTTTATAATTTTCTGAAATATGGGTTGGGGAAAGAACATTTAAAAAAATCAATGTAAATAAAGAAATGGCTTGGACAGAATTTTATGAGTTTATTGGCTTCGATCAGTTTATGAAAGAATAATTTTGAAGTTTTTATTATTTTGAATATGAACTCATGCACAAACACACAAGCATAAACATAAATGTGTGAAAGTGTATGGTTGAGTGGTTAGGGCATTTATCTTACAGGTGAAAGGTCATGAGTTCAATTCTTAGTGGCATGTTGTGACCTTGAACAAGGTTCTTTACTTCCTGTTAATCCAGTCCATTTATCTGCCAAACGTGAGTTGCACCTGTAATTCAAAGACCCACTGCTGTTGCTTTTGGCATCATGTTGAACCTCTGTGAGAAGAATATTGAGGGTATATGTGTCTGTGGAGTGTGCAACCATGTGCATGTTAATTTTGTGAGCATATATATATATATATATATCCCTTCTCTGGATCTTTCCTTCACCTATATTTCCAACAAAGAGCTCCGCTCGAAACGTTAAACCCTCCTTCTTTTCTTCTTTCCTGAGCGTCCAATAATACTATATTTGTTCCACGTCTTCGTGTTACTGTGTTTTTTTGTGCTTTCATGTTTGGATTAACTATATATATATATATATATAATACATATATTATATATACGAGGGGCGTTCAATAAGTAATGCCTCTGACCCACTTCCCATAGCAGTAGAGCAACGACGACACTTGGCACAGTTTTAGTCTTTTCCTACATAGGAACTACCCAGAGTTATGCATTTTCTCCATCGTTTGAATACAGCTCTGGAGACCGTTTTCATAGAAGACCCCAGCTTGGTCCTCCAACCACGACGTGACTTCAGAAATCAAGGCTGCATCATCTGGGAAACGCTTTCCTTTCAAAATCAACTTCATGGCTAGGAAGAGGTGAAAATCAGGGGGTGCAAGGGGAGGAGTTCATAGCTGCATGCCTGTGCTTCTGATCTGGCGACACGCGAGTTGTGGACCGGAGCGTTGTCCTGCAGGAGGAGTGCCTTTGCTAATCTTGCCCCACCTCTTGATTTGATAGCTTCTCTTATTTCCTCAAAAGTGAAGCATATAGGCTCCTGTAATTGTGGTACCCTTTGCCAGGAAATCTGTCATCACTACTCCGTCCTGGTCCCAGAAGACTTTGAGCATAACCTTGTCAGCGGAGGGCTGCACCCTTGCCTTCTTTGGAGGAGGTGAGTCACGGTGCTTTCACTGCATTGACTGGGCTTGGTCTATGGATCATAGTGATGGACCCAGGTTTTATATCCTGTGTGATCAGTCTTTTGAAAAATTTTGACTCATCTTCTTGCACATCTCCAAATTCATCCTCGGCACTCAACGCGTTCTTGCTTCTGGAAAGGTGTGAGCAACCTGGAAATCCATCTGGCAGACACCTTTTGCAAATGCAAATGGTCATGAATGATAGTTTCCACAGACCCGGTACTAATCTTGACCTTATGGGCTATTCGGCGAATAGTTATGCGTTGACCTTCCAAAATGGCAGCCTCAACTTGACGGACAGACATCTCATCAATGGCAGAAGGGGGCGACCAGATCTGGGAGCTGTTTCCACAGAGTTCCGACTATGTTTGAATTCACAATGCCAGCGTTTTACAAGGTCATATGATGGGGCATCATCACCATAAGTTACTTTCATTTCATCGAAAGTCTCCCGTGGTGTGCGTCCTTTCAAATACAAAAACCAGATCACTGCTTGACACTCAACAGGCTCCATTTCACACTTGACTCAGTTCAAACACCTGTAAATCAGAAACCACAATTAGTTCAGAGCTGTATAGAGGTATAAATAAGTGCACATGCAAAATTTCAGCTAGATCAAACAACTGCAAGTGGGTCAGGGGCATTACTTATTGAACGCCCCTCGTATATATATATATATATATATATATAATATATTATATATATATATATATATAATATATATATACATTATATATATATACATATATATATATATATATATATATATATATATATATATATATATATGCATGTATATATATATTATAGATATATATATATACATATGCATTATATATATATATTATATATATATACATACATGTATGTATATATATAAATATAAGAATTAGAATTTAAAAAAACTCAAATTAGGCAATCAACTCTTTTTCACGTATTCATACACAGTTTATAAATTCGACTTAAAATGCATATATATTACCTTGCGTCAGAAATTAATTAGCACTTCTCAAATTTCTACATTAAATAGGTTAAATCAATTAACTTACGCGATGAGAAAACTTAGTATGGTGTGATTTCGGTCCTTGCGAGGCGCTACCTATATCTATTAAACAAAGGAAGATTTATCTGCATCCGCACTCCACTCCAATTTGTTGCACTGCTATGTCAACATCATAAGGCTGTAGACTCTCAAACTGCTCTGCAAACAAAGTTACGTCATCGTTCTGCGCAACAGTGAACTCGCAACAAAGCAATAGTTCGAGATATGGCCACTAGGTGACAGCACATACCTTGAGTGAAGAGCAAATCAAGGGTGCTAATTAATTTCTGACGGTAGTGTATATATAAATACATATTGACATATATGAATATTTCTAAAAGTAAAAAAAAACCACATATATATATATCCAAATCGTGCTAGCACAGAAAATGGACGTTAAACAATGATGATGATATACATAAAAAAAACATTTAAGTGAGATATATATATATATATGGAAATGAGTATGGGGAAGAGAAGTGTTAAAAATTTATATTCTATAAAATGTTTGTCTTGGCTTCAACCTAAGCACTTCTTCAACAGTTCTATATATTATGTAAAAAAAGAATAACAATATCATATATATATATAATATATATAATATATATATATATAGGCGCAGGAGTGGCATAGGCGCAGGAGTGACTGTGTAGTAAGTAGCTTGCTAACCGACCACATGGTTCCGGGTTCAGTCCCACTGCGTGGCATCTTGGGCAAGTGTCTTCTGCTATAGCCCCGGGCCGACCAAAGCCTTGTGAGTGGATTTGGTAGACGGAAACTGAAAGAAGCCCGTCGTATATATGTATATATATATATATATATATGCGTGTGTGTGTGTTTGTGTGTCTGTGTTTGTCCCCCTAGCATTGCTTGACAACCGATGCTGGTGTGTTTACATCCCCGTCACTTAGTGGTTCGGCAAAAGAGACCGATAGAATAAGTACTGGGCTTACAAAGAATAAGTCCCGGGGTCGATTTGCTCGACTAAAGGCGGTGCTCCAGCATGGCTGCAGTCAAATGACTGAAACAAGTAAAAGAGTAAAGAGTAAGAGTATAATATAATAGATAGATAGATAAATAGTGAAATAGATACATATATATTTACACAAATATATATTGATATATACATGCATGTGTGTGCATATATATATATAAGTGCAAGATTGGCTGTGTGGTAAGAAACTTGCTTCTCAACTACATGGTTCCAGATTCAATCCCACTGTGTGGCACCTTGGGCATGTGTCTTTTACTATATAGCCTTGGGGTGATCAAAGTCGTGTGAGTGCATTTAGGTAGATGGAAACTGAAAGAAGCTCATTGTATATATATACCATCATCATCATCATCATCGTTTAACGTCTGTTTTCCATGCTAGTATGGGTTGGATGGTCTAGGAAGTCAGGAGGCTGCACCAGGCTCCAGCCTGATCTGGCAGTGTTTCTACAGCTGGATGCCCTTCCTAATGCCAACCGCTCCGTGAGTGTAGTAGGTGCTTTTTACGTGTCACCAGCACAGGGGCCAGAGGAGGCTGGCAAATGGCCATGATCGGTTGGTGCTTTTATGTGTCACCGACACGGATGCCAGTCAGGTGGTGCTGGCATCTCCCACGTTTAACGGTGCTTTTTACGTGTCACCGGCACGGGTATCTTAACTACAATTTCCATTTGATTTTTATTTTGATGTTGGTGTTGACGGTACTTGACTCAATAGGTCTCCTCAAGAACACACACACACACACATATATATATATATATATAATATATATATATATATATATATATATATACACATAAATTTTTGTGTGTGGTGTATGTGTGTGAATGTATTTGTGTGTCTGTGTTTGTTCCCCACCATCACTTAACAACCAATGTTAGTGTGTTTATGTCCCCATATCTTAGTAGTTCAGCAAAAGAGACTGATAGAATTAGTACTAGGCTTACAAAAAATATGTCCTGGGGTTGATTTGTTCAACTAGAGGCAGTGCTCCACATTGGCTGCACTCAAATGACTGAAGCAAGTAAAAGAAAAGAATAAAAGAATATATATATATATATATACATATATATTGTATGGTGTGTATGTATATAAATATATATGTATATGTATATATAATATATGTATTTATATATATGCATATATATATGCATATATATATGTGTGTGTGTGTGTGTGTGTGTGTATACATATATATATACATGTATGTATGTGCATGTGAATATATCAAGACCAGTGAGGTTTAAGTCTGTTCTATTTGTGTTTCCTATGACAATCTACTTTAAAGAAAATGATTCTATTTCTTTAAAACTATGACAAACACCATTTTCCAAAATAAAAGTTTACTAAAATCTTTAAAGAAACTAAGACAAAAGATAAAAAAAAACATTCAAAAGACCTAACCATTTGATATTAAGCAAGGTTAAATCATTTGAACTTATTTTATTGCTCGTACAGCAAGATATTGCACTGGTGGAATGGTTTGAATCAGTGATGGTTAGAGTGAGATAATGTTCTGGTAAGGTTAATTACTAGTCGATTTAAGTGCACTAAACAACATAGTCGTATTATGAAATTGTCCAACCGGTTCGGTAAAATCATAAATTTTTGCATAGAACCCACATACAGATGTGTACACGCATGCTCACTTGCATAGACATGTTTAGACATATATGTGCATACATATGCATAGACACGAGGGGAAAAAACACACACACACACATATATATATATATATATATATATATATATAAATACATGTGCAGAAACAAATGCATATATGACTATGTGCTTTGTATGCATACACACACACATACACATACATGTAGATATGTATGCACAGATATATATACATGCATATGTTTATATTTATATGTATATACACACATGAACATACATATATAAGTACTTACATAGACACACAGACACACACACACACACATGAATATATACATATATGTATATGTATGTATCTATAAACACACACACACACACACACACACACACACAAATGCACACACTCACGTGAGCAGACACACACATATATAAACTTAATGTAGAGAATTGATACATCATTAAATCTAACTAGCTACCCCTTTGAAAAGATTTTTTCCTCTGGCAGAAACCAAAGCATCTTACCTGCCAATGTTGTACATACATTAAGTATGGAAGGAAAGCAGACATTAAATGATGATGTAAGCATATTAACAAACCATTTGCTTATTTCTCTGGAACTGGTTAAGCTGATGTGGACACCGCTGATGAGAATACAATAAGGGTCGAAATCGATTAAGGCAGTTCATTATTCCAGTCTACAAAGAAATGATTAAATTTACCCTGTTTATATATTTACTACATAGGTTTCATAAATGGCTAATTTGATGCTGGTTGAATGTCATGCCCTAAGATTCTGAATATATAAATGTATGTTTATGTTTATATATATATATATATATATATACATTAATAAGAATATTCCTTTGTAAATGAGAGTGTAGTCACACACATACACATCATCATCATTTAATGGCCGCTTTCCATGCTAGCATGGGTTGGACAAATGACTGAGGGCTGGCGAACCAGATGGCTGCACCAGGCTTCAATCTTAATCTGGCAGAGTTTCTACAACTGGATGCCCTTCCTAACGCCAACCACTCCGAGAGTGTAGTGGGTTATTTTACATGCCAGCGGCATGGGGCCAGTCAGGCAGTACAGGCAACGATCTCACTCGAATCTTTTACACATGCCACTGACACAGGTGCCAGTAAGGTGATGCTGGTAACAATCACACTTGAATGGTGTCTTTTATGTGCCACCAGCACGAGCAATGCCTTTATAGTATATATAAATATTTCCATCTGAAAAATTTCTTGCTATTAATATACTTATCCTATGGTATATGGAATGCAGTATAAATAACAACCCATACAATTATTCAGGAAGATGGGATTAATAAGTGATAATCAACAAGTAGCATAGGAGTTTTTATGTGTTCACTTGAAACTCATTTGCAAGAAACAAATTGCAAAGAAATAGTGGTTAGAGCGTCGAAATTATGACTGAGAGGTTGAGAGTTCAAATCCTGGACTGGGCTGCATGTTGTGTTCTTGAGCAAGACACTTTATTTCATGTTGCTCCAGTTCACTCAGCTGTAGAAATGAGTTGCAACGTCACTGGTGCCAAGCTGTATTGGCCCCTTTGCCGTTCCTTTGGATAACACTGACATGGAGAGGGGAGGCCGGTATGTATATACATACATACATATATATATATATATATATATATATATATATACATGTATATACAGAATAAATCATCCACCTCTAGCTCGTTTTAGTACTGATGTTCAGTTGACTGGACTGAAGAAATGTGAAATGAAGGGTCTTGCTGAAGGGCACAGCATATTACACAATCTGGGTATTGAAACCACATCCTGACGGTTGTGAGTCCAAATAACCTAACCACTGGGCCATGCAATTTCACTTTACCAATATCAGAAGTGTATATGAAGAGAACGCCACTAATGCATCTGCTGTTGCTGTTGTTGTTGTGGCTCATGATGATGATGATGATGATGGTAAAATGACAATGAGAAGTGGTGATCATAATGATAATGATGACGATAACGATGGTAATCAGGATGATGATGATGATGATAAAATGAAAATAATGAGAAGTAGTAATCAGATTGATCATGATGATGAGGAGGAGGAGGAGGATGGCAGTGGTGGTGGTGATGGTGGTGGTGGTGGTGGTGTGGTGGTGGTGATGGTGGTAGTGGTGAAGTACTGAACCCACCTTTTATATTCCTGTTCCTCATCATTAAAAATATATAACCAGCACCAGCAACAGTACCACCACCACTACCACCACAACCATCACTAGCAACCCCACTGTCTCTTAGGTGCAACGACCTCTTCACTCCACTAAAATACAGCCGTCAAATCACACAAACTAATATGTTAAGCAAACCCCATATAAGGGGAGAATCGTTATGTAAAGGAGCAAAGGAGAGAACGAAAAAGGGGCGGGGGAGAGGAAAAAATGTACTGATTTGCCTATTTTGTAACCTCCATTGTGCTTTATATCCTATTATGTATTTTGGAGAGCTTCAAGAAATATAACTAATATATACAAATATTGACTGCAGATTAATTTTTGACAAGTGATAAATTAACAAATATGAACATCATGACAACACTTGCAATGGTGCAATCAATCAAATACACTGCTGCTACTGCTACTACTACTACTACTACTACTACTACTACTACTACTACTATTCTCATACAGATGTGAATGAGAAGTGAGTGGGTGTATTTATATTTAAGTATGTACAAAGAGATATATGCATGTAATGTATGTGCATGACTGTGTATATATATATCTGTGTGTGTGTGTGTGTGTGTGTGTGTGTGTGTGTGTGTAATATGCTTAAACATGTATATATGGATATATATGAATATATGCATATGCATGTGCATGTGCATATGTAAACATGTAGCATGTATGTGTCTATATAGATACAAATGCATGCTTATCTATACTTATACACCCACTTGCAGATGGTTGTATGTGTGTGCATGCATGTATGTATATAGAATACATACATATATATGTATATATATATAATATATATAATACATATATATATATATATATGTATATATATATATATATTATATATATATACAATATACATAATATATATATATATATATATATATATAGGCATATATAATATATTTATAAATACTTATATGCATGCATGTGTGCGTGATTATGTATGTATGTGCACAGGCAATTATATATGTATAAAGATATTAAATTTTTTTGTTGAAAAGAAATAATATTTTGAGAGAGAAATATCAAAAATGCTATAAATATTCTATTTTATATAGGGAAATATAAAAAAACATAATAAAAAATCAGGATAGCAAGAATATTTCTTTCTCCAAAAAGTTAAGCTGTCTTGACAGACAAATGTCTTTCACAGTTGATGTATGAGTGAACATTTTCAAAATCTATTGTTTAAATATTTGTGATTTTATATAATTTCGCATTTTCTTTAAAATTTATATTCTTTCCTGCACCATGTATGGAATTCTGTTACTATTTTATATTCCTTTATTTCCATTTGAAAAATAGATTTGTGGTTTGACGACATGATTTTGTTTAATTTAAATGGAAGACGGGAAGCTCCCAAAAGGTTATAAGTAACTAATACATACAGCAAATGAGGAGAGAGATTTCAGTTAAGCTTTGTATATCTTCTGAGAGAAGTGTGAATAATCCTGCTCATCAACACAGTTTAGTATCATACCTCTATGATTAAATGGTTGTTTTTCATTCTGGATTATAAATATCATATTTTTTTCTCTTTTTAATACTTTGATATTTTCACATCAATCAATCAGCAAATATTTGTTCGTCATAAGCATGTTTAAAAAATTATCGCTTGGATTTTATTTTGTAAGACTTTTTTCAAAATTCAACAAGATTATTAACCCTTCTGATGTCAGTATGCTAAACTCTTTAAGCTACATTCACAGCAGGATTTTTAAAAATATATTTGAAATAATGAATCCCTTGTCACAAAAATTCAGTTCTTCTACAGTTCCTGGTATTAATATGTACCATTGAATAATATAATATAATTGATTACTGCAGTTGTTAGCTTAAACATTTAAAGAAAAGTTTCCAAAATTATATCAAAAGAAAGTTAGTTACAACAGCACAATGGCAATTACATGGAAGTGTTACTCTCTGTTATATCTATTTCCTTTTTTTTTCCTTTTTATTATTTACTGCATCTAAGGCAGTGAGATGGCAGAATTGTTAGCACACTGGACGAAATGCTTAGCAGTATTTTGTCCACCGCTACATTCTGAGTTCAAATTCCGTCGAGGTCAACTTTATGTTTCAACCCTTCGGGGTCAATAAATTAAGTACCAGTTGCGTACTGGGGTCGATGTAATAGACAAGGTCCCTCTCCCCACATTTCGGACCTTGTACTTTCAGTAGAAAGGATTATTCACAGTGTCTCGGTGGGGAGGGGGAGCTGTGTATCTACTTTTACAGCAAGACACCTGATCTTGTCCCTGTCGTACTTTAGCACCTCATCACCTGGCACAAAACCACCTTCCTTAGGTATGGCATCTTCTTTTGCAAGTTACCAAGCGACCTCACTAGTGTTGGCATCACATAAAAGTTCCTGGTTCATTCTATGAAGTGGTTGGTGTTAGGAAGGACATCAAACTGTAGAAACCATGCCAAAGCAGATACTATAGTCTTAGCTCAGTACTTTGTCTCACCAGCTCCAGCTAAACTGTCCAACCCATTTCAGCATAGAAAATGAACATTAAATGATGGGGATGATGAATCTGGTGGTAGGGGCAGAGCCCATCACCTTTCCAGGCCATCCAAGAATGGTAATATTGATGTCAATGTTCCAAATCAACTGTTGCAGACATGAGCAACAGGAAGAATCCAAAGGAAGGATTTTTTGCAGAGGAATGATTAGTGGTTGGGCACAGCAATGGCCGAGTAGGGATGAAGAGACAAGTGGGTCAGCAAGCGATGGAGTATTGAGTCATTTTTCTTTCATTTATAGTCACAAGTGTCTATAAACATACAAACATGCATATGTGTGTGTATACACAGACACACATACACACACACACACACATAATTGATGCAAGTATACCACATAAGCATTTCAGCTGTCCGATACAGGATACCATATGTTAATTAGCTACATGCCAGAATTGAACTGGGACAGTTGTTGTTCACAGTCACAAAGAGCTAAACTGTGAGTAGTCAAACCCATCAACGCCTACAAATATATATATATATATATATCATCATCATCATCATCATCGTCGTTTAGCGTCCGTTTTCCATGCTGGCATGGGTTGGACGGTTCAACTGGGGTCTGTGAAGCCGGAAGGCTTCATCAGGCCTAGTCAGATCTGGCAGTGTTTCTACGGCTGGATGCCTTCCTACGCCAACCACTCCGTGAGTGTAGTGGGTGCTTTTTTACATGCCACCTGCACAGGTGCCAGACAGAGCTGGCAAACAGCCACGAACGGATGGTGCTTTTTATGTGCCACCGGCACGGGGGCCAGGCGAGGCTGGCAACGGACACAAACGGATGATGCTTTTTACGTGCCACTGCCACGAGGCCAGTCGGGGCGGCGCTGGCAACAGTCACGAATGGATGGTTCTCTTACATGCCACCGGCACTGGTAACTGGTACCTTATATATATATATATATATATCATCATCATCATCATCATCGTCGTTTAGCGTCCGTTTTCCATGCTAGCATGGGTTGGACGGTTCTACTGGGGTCTGTGAAGCCAAGGCTTCATCAGGCCCAGTCAAATCTGGCAGTGTTTCTACGGCTCGATGCCCTTCCTAACGCCAACCACTCCGTGAGTGTAGTGGGTGCTTTTTACGTGCCACCCGCACAGGTGCCAGACAGAGCTGGCAAACGGCCATGAACGGATGGTGCTTTTTATGTGCCACCGGCACAAGGGCCAGGCAAGGCTGGCAACGGACACGAAACGGGGCGGTGCTGGCAACGGTCGCGAAACGGAAGGTTCTCTTACATGCCACCGGCACTGGTAACACATCTGCAATTTCCATTGATCGATTTCCATTCTGATCCTCACTTGCCTCAACGGGTCTTCACAAGTAGAGTTTCGACATGCCACCAGCACTGGTAACACATCTGCAATTTCCATTGATCGATTTCCATTAGGTCTCCTCAAGCACAGCAGGTCGCCCTGTGCTTACCTCGGATTGTAGGGCGACCCGCTGTGCTTGAGGAAACCTATTGAGTCAAGTACATCAACATAAATAAAAATCAAATGGAAATTGTAACTGTGATACCTGTGCTAGTGGCACGTAAAAAGCACCATCCGAACATGGCTGATGCCAGCGTTGCCTTGACTGGCTTCCGTGCCGGTGGCACGTAAAAAGCTCCAGCCAATCATGGCTGCTGCCAGCGTTCCCTGGCACCTGTGCCAGTGGTACGTAAAAAGCACCTACTACACTCACAGAGTGGTTGGTGTTAGGAAGGGCATCCAGCTGTAGAAACACTACCAGATCAGACTGGACCCTAGTCAAACCGTCCAACCTATGCTAGCATGGAAAATGGACATTAAACTATGATGAATATATATATACATACATATATATATATATATATAATATATATATATATATATGTATAGATAGATAGATAATAGATAATAAATAGATAATAGATAGATAGATATATAGATAGGTATATATGGTATATATATATATATATATTATATATATATCATCATCATCAATCATCATCATCATCATTGTTTAACGTCCGCTTTCTATGGATGGGTTGACTATTTTAATTTAATACTGTTTCAGTTGTGTTCACTGAGGACAAGTCAGATGGGCATGGCAGTGTGGTTAGGAAGCTTGCTTCCCAGCTATAAGGTTTCAGGTTCACTCCCACTGTGTCTTCTACTGTAGCCTCAGGCCAATCAAAGCTTTGTACTTGAATTTGGCAGGTGGAAGCTACCACCATCTGTATAAGTGCTTGTGCCTCCTAACAGACCACACACACACACACACACACACACACACATATATATATATATATAATCAAAAAGGAAATAATTCATCATCACTGTGTGTGTGTATAGATAGATGATAGATAGATAGATAGTGTGTGCGTATAAATGTATGTATAAACATAGGTTCTCTTTTTGCTTAAGTGCACTCCATAATCCAGCTTTGTACTTAATGCATTCATATTGTTACGTTTGTTACATCAAGAGTTAACAGGTGCTAACATGATGGTAAATAAATGAGATTTCATAGAACATAAAAGTCAAAACTGTAGAAGGACTTTAGAAAATCATGGACAGAAGGCATCAAATGTGTTGTCATCTAAAGCTTTACATCAGATGTTTGAAAGAAGAGATTATAACTTATGCGTAACATTTAGTATCTCTACTGCAACTAAACTTTAAATCGAACTGATTTGGATATGGAAATAAAACGGAGGAAGCACAAGATTAATCCACATTTCAACATGTATCAGTAAAGAGACCCACATTAACCACAGCTCTGATATGTAAATGGCGTCAAAGATGAACCTATTTTTGTTGGATTAGAGGAGACATCTTTGTGTAGGCACAGAGTGCTGTCTTTCACTGTAAATGTGCAAACTTTAAACTTTTGACAAACTAACATAAGCTGCTAAGTTATATGTTGACAGTAACGTATGATGAACATTGAACAAGGGTGTGCCAAACGTTGTTATCAGTTATAGATGATCAAATATTTATTTATAAGATGAATGTTATATTATGACATTATAGAATTAAGTTCTATATTCTATTCACAGAACACAATATTTTTATGACCATATATCTATATATATATATTAATATATAGTCAGTCGAAAAATGTATACACACTTCAGGAAAGGAAAAATCTGTATGAATATTTTAATTCAGTGTTATTGCTATTTGATAAAACATCAAAAGGAATTTTATATTTATATGGGTACTTATACAAGTTAAATATTTACACAGCTTTTTTGCTTTCCTGAAGTAAGCATACATTTTTTCTGGTGGACTCTGTATAAATGTATCTTCAATTATTCAGAAAGTAAAGGACCACTTTTTATTTCTTTTGTAAAATCTGCAGCCATTCTGTCCTAAAGTATGTGTCCAGTCCTTCAATAAGGTTGATTGGGGCTGATGCATTTTAGGACCTTGAAGAGGAAACGTTTCTGCTGTTATTCATAGATTAACAGCCTAAAGATAGAATTTTTACCATTTTGTTTCACTAAAATAGAATCTATGTACCATACTTAGGGTATAAATAATGTTGAGAGGCATAATGCTGCAGATTTTGTCTGAGAGAAAATCTTTTCTGTTCAAAAATACAATATATATCAGAGCAACATGAACAATTATCCCAGCCATGATTCACAAGAATGCCAAATGCATGTTGGTTTTTTTTTTAGTCTTGTAGTGACATACCTAGAAGAAATTTCTTGCCTCCAATGAAAAGAAAACACTGAATAATACATTAACTGGTATTGTGTAGAGCTGAATAAAAAATCAACACATACAACTGAAATAGCTGCAGCTTCAGCGAATGTATTATTGCCTGCTTTGTATACGTCAGGGAGAACTGATTTTGTCTAGGCTTGTGACCAGCAAGTTCACATTATCGACAAGGTCTCAAAAGTCTGAAATGAACCTTGTGTTCTCATGCATTTCATTTGGAATAACTTTCCATCTCACTCAATATGTTTTGTGTTTTTAAAGAAGAAATTTTCTCTTGGACGATAATCCTCAGCATCTTGACTCTCAAAAATGTACATACATTAAATATAATACATAGATGACTATTTTAGTCTAATACTGTTTCAGTTGTGTACACTGAGGACTTTATTCACTCTTTTGCTCTGAAGAAAAACAGATGCATCCTAAACATTACACATTACCTTCTTCTTTAGGATATCAACCATATTTTATTGTCTAAATTATTTGCAGTATACTTGCCAAAAGCAGAACAGAAAATGTCATGTTAGTCAACACTTCATTTTGTTTTTATAATTAGAGAAAACTCACCAATCAAGTAATATCAAGAACACCCTTGATTAAGAACAAGATGTGTTAAGATGTCAGCTTATGTCTTTAGAGAAGTACTTGACTTGTTTGATCATTCTTGAAACTAATAGCAGCATTCTTGAAACTAATAGTGTACTATATATAGCTATATATACATGTATATGCATATGTATATATATATAAATATATATACACACACATATATTTATATGTTTGTATGTATATATATGTATATATATATATATGTAGGTTTGTATATATATATATATATATATATATGTAGGCATAGGAGTGGCATTGTGGTAAGTAGCTTGCTTACGAACCACATGGTTCCAGGTTCAGTCCCACTGCGTGGCATCTTGGGTAAGTGTCTTCTACTATAGCCTCAGGCCGACCAAAGACTTGTGAGTGGATTTGGTAGACGGAAACTGAAAGAAGCCTGTTGTATGTATATATATATATATATATATATATGTATGTGCACGTTTGTGTGTCTGTGTTTGTCCCCCAACATCGCTTGACAACCGATGCTGGTGTGTTTACGTCCCCGTAACTTAGCGGTTCGGCAAAAAAGAGACCGATAAAATAAGTACTAGGCTTACAAAGAATAAGTCCTGGGGTCGATTTGATCAACTAAAAGGCGGTGCACTAACATGGCCACAGTCACATGACTGAAACAAGTAAAATAAAAAAAAAAAATATATATATATATGTATAACTATGTACACATACATATGATATATATATATATATATACTCAAACACATATGATATATATACATATATATACACACATATAATATATATATATACACACATAATATATATATACATGCACAC
>NC_043009.1:28298235-28318235 GCF_006345805.1 Octopus sinensis | reverse complement strand
TCATGCAGCTTGCTGTTACTAAGACTAAGAATACTAAGACTCAGAGTTGACTCTGCAACTCATCTTAGCTGACCCTCTAACTGTGCCACCAGTCCATGGTCTTAAATTAGTAATTTTTATAGGCCCTTGAAAAAAAGGAAAGTCAAAGTTCATCACAGATGGATTAGAACTCAGAACAGAAAGAAAATGAAACAGACAGAATTCCTCGTTGCCTGATGGGTAATTTGTTTCATGAAATCAGAAGGATAAAAGATAAAGTTGACTTCAGCAGGATTTGAACGTCTCAGAATGTACAGAGCTGAGCCAAATACCATCAGCATTTTGTCCACTGCTCTAACAAGTCTGCTATTCATCACTTTACTCGATATTGTTATCATATTAATTAATGACTGCATACAGCTGTGTGAAATTGTTCATTATGTATTCAAGGTTATAAATGTTTTATCAATATTACCTCCTAGGAGCTACAAGGGTTCCGCTTATAACACTTACACAACTCACAATTTCCAATGATCGATCTAATCACTTTGTAGTTTAAAGAAGAGAATAGTCACAAGGTAGACTGGTTTCCAGCTGAATTTCATTAATCAATCCATAATTATTGATATATTAATTAGTACTAAATTGGATAGTCATGTAGTATAAAATCCTTTATAAATGATCGCCGATATTTCAAATCTATGGAAAGAAATCAAGCCATTACACTTGGCTTAAGATAGAGCACAAGAGGAAGGACAGAACAAGCATTGAGGATGATAGAAACATTTGGCCCAGAGTCACAACATGTAACACAACAAAGCTTTTGCACAAGCTTTGTTTGCTTACATCGGTGAGTAGTTCCAGGTAATTCTGGTACTGCAGCAATAGGGACTGAAACACCTAAAATGGCTGCTTAATCTACCTGATAAAATGAACTTCTGCATTTGGGGACAATGTGCAGAAGCACCTTCAGCACGTAAGTGTGAGAAAAATGTTGAGTAAGACAGTATGGAATAATCTAGAAAGCAGAATTTAAACAATTACTACATCCAGTACTTTGTGGTTGCTCTTATGGGAGTTTAATGTTGCAAATTGACTTGAAGGGGCAGAATGTCTCCAGTTTGATCTGATTTCAAATTCAAAACTTCTGGAAAAATTTGGCGCTGAGGTCTGTTTCAGGAAAGATTGATGGAACAATTTGCATTTGGTTTTGGAAAATGGTTCCAACCAAATCAGTAATTCTTTGCTCCATCAATCTTCCATCTATCATCTTTTGCTTGTTTCAGTTACTAGACTGTGGCCATGCTGGAGCATTGCTTTGAAGGGTTTAGTTCAGTTTTTCTCAACCATTTTTTACCTATGGACCTCTTTGATACAATCTTATTCTGGTGGACCCCCAGAGCCATTCAATGTATAAAAAATAGGTTTATAGATACTTCCTTCAAAATTCCTATTTTGTTTGTCGCACATTCACTTCTGTAGATTGTGTCATGGAAAATGTAAGAGAAAGAAACACAGCAATTTCTTGCAATAAATACATCTAAACCAAAATATTTTCATGGGTCCTTAATATATTTCTGTGGATCCCAAATTTACTGTTTTGCTTGCATGGACCTCACCAACCCAAATCTTATGAGCCCCGCCCCCGAAGTCATATAGAACCCGGTTGAGAAACACTGGTTTAGTTGACCAAATCAACCCAGGATATATTTTTCAAGTCTGGTGGCTTAGTGGCTAATGTATTCAGCTCACGATCATGAAGTTGTGAGTTCAATTCTCGGTGGCACATTGTGTTCTTCAGCAAGGCTCTTTATTTCACATTACTCCAGTCCAATCCACTGGCAAAAATGATTTGCACCTGTATTTCAAAGAGGCCAGCCTTGTCACACTCTGTATCACACTGAAATCTCTCTGAGAACTATATTAAGCGTACGTATGTCTGTGGAGTACTCAGCCACTTGCACATTAATTTCACAAGCTGGCTGTTCCATTGATCAGATCGCCTGGACCCCTAGTCATCATAATCGACAGAGTACCTATACTTGTTCTATTGGTCTTTTTGATGAACCACTAAGTTACAATGACATAAATATCATTACCATCATCAACATGTTAACGTCCAAATTTTCATACTTGCGTAGGTTAGCTGAGACCTTGGTGAAGCAGATTTTCTACATCTGGGTGCTCTTCCTGTTGTTAGCCTTATTTTAAAAATCTTTTTCCTAACAAGGGGATGTTTCTCTGACTCCTCTGAACACAAACAATATACTAGCTTGACATGTTTCCATGGAAGATTGCTTGTATGAAGTGAGAGTTGAGGCAATTAGCACATGAGGCCAAGTGAAGGAGATACACACACACACACACACACACAAACACAGACATACACAATCACATACAAAGAGAAATACACACACACATGCATACACACACAGAGAAACACACAGAAACACACACATACACACATACACATACACTCACACACACAAACACAGACATACACACAGAGAAACACACACACACATGCATACATACACACACATGCATACATACACACACATGCATACATACACACACATACACACAAACACAGACATACACACTCTCTCACACACACACACACACACACAGAGAAATACACGCACGCATACACACACACACACAGAGAAACACATGCACATACACACAATGATACAGTCATGTGCATGCACACACACACATACACAAGCATACACAAATGTCCACATATACACACACACTGATGCACTCACATATATACACATGCACACACATACACTCACAATGATGCACATACACACATGCACATATATATACATACAGTTTCCATCTGTCAAATACACGCATAAGGATTTAGTCAGCCTGGGGCTATAGTGAAAGGTGTTTGATGAAGGTGCTATACAGGAGGATTGAACTGGAGACTACACAGTTTCCGTTTCCATCTACCAAATCCTCTCACAAGGCTTTGGTCAACCCATGGCTATAAGAGAAGGTATGACACAGTGCAACTGAACCTGGGACCATTTGGTTGGGAAGCAAGGTCCTTACCACACAGCCACTCCTACGCCGATGTAAATTTCATTATAACGTTTTTGGAAAAAGAAATTACTCTAATTTGAATTTTAATTGCAGGATTGTTGATTAGACAAAATGGTTCAGGATGGCAAAAAGAGGTTGAGAGAAAATATCTGATGTGGGGTTTATTTGAAATCGTGGCACGAAACTGAGCACAATTGAAACAATGGCGACTGAGATAATAGAGCACCAACCTGAATTCATTACAGCATTTAGTCTCTCAACTCTTCACTTTTCATCATCATCGCCATCATTGTCATCATCATCATCATCCTCACCACCATCATCATCATCATCATCATCATCATCATCATCATCATCATCATCACCACCACCACCACCACCACCACCACTATCATCATCATCATCATCCTCACCATCATCATCATCATCATCATCATCATCATCATCATCATCATCATCATATCATCATCATCATCATCCTCATCATCTCGTCATCCTCATCATCATAATTTAACATCCTCTTTTCCAAGCTCACAAGAGTTAGATGGACTTTATTGAAGCAGATTTCCTGCAGCCAGAAGTCACCATTTTGTGGCCAGCCCAAATTCTCATCAGAAAACTCGAAGTAGTAAAAAAAAATTATATATCTAAACTCTATTTCTCATGAATATTGTTGTTTACATTTGCCAAAATACTCACACGAATACATACGTATGTACATACATGCAAACATACATATATACATACGTAAATACAAACATATATACATATATACATATATACATACATACATACATACATACATAGATGGATGGACAGACAGACAGACAGACAGATAGATAGATAAATGAACTGACAGACATGGATGCATGGATGGATGGATGGATGGATAGATTGATAGATAGATAGAACGATGGATAGATAGATAGATAGATAGATAGATAGATAGATAGATAGATAGATAGATAGATAGATAGATAGATAGATAAACCGACAGACAGACAATCAAGCAGATAGACAGATGGACGGATGGACAGACAGATGGATGGATAGATGGAAAGACAGCTAGACAGACAGACAGACTGATAGACTGACATACAGACAGACAGACAGACAGACAGACAGACAGACAGACAGATAGATAGATAGATAGATAGATAGATAGATAGATAGACACACAGACACACAGATAGATAGATAGATAGATAGATAGACAGACAGACAGACAGACAGACATACAGACAGACAGATAGATAGATAGATAGATAGATAGATAGATAGATAGATAGATAGATAGATAGATAGGTATGAAATGATAAGAGAAACTAGCCATGTGCCAGTGTAACAGACTTAGATTGACTTGAATGGGGAGTTGTGAAAACAAAAGTTAATAATAGAATGTTATAATAGAGAAACAAAACTACAGTCATATTTACACATACACACATACATATGCATATATGTGTGAATATATATGCATACATACATTCATGTATATATATATATGAGTATACACACACACATAGACAGATAGACAGGCATGTATATAGATACATATATATATATATGTATATATATATATATATATATATATATATAACACACGCATATATATATACATTCATATATATGTGTGTGTGTGTGTGTATTCTTTTATTTGTTTCAGTCATTTGAGTGTGGCCATGCTGGAGCACCGCATATATCATATATATACAAATCTGTCTGTGCAATTCTGTCTATGCAAATATTATGCCTGCAAATACAACATTTATACACAAACATTCAAATAGAAACCTTTACAAACACACACACACACACACATACACACACTTATCAGTAACAGATACATAGACAGATTATGCTTGTATGTAAGTCTTCTGTACTCAGAAAGAAACGGACATACTTTCACACAGATATACACAACCTCACACTTACACAAATACAATAGCATTCACATAATAATACACGATGTTGTGACATACACACACACTGCTGTGTGTGTGTGTGTGTGTGTGTGTGCATATATATGCATATATATATATACATCAAAACTTCATATAACAATGACCAACATACGTTTCTACTGCACCAAATACACATTACTCTGTATGCAGTTGTGCATCCTAGTCACTGTGATTTTATCAACGGTTCATCACTTTACAACAGTTTCAAAGTGAACTGATTCAAAGAAACTTCCTACACTGGTATTGAGTTGAAGATGATAGCATTATTTTTGGAATCAAATCGAATTCTGGTCTTATAATCATCTCATATAATATATATGTATATATATATATATATATATATATATATATATATATATATATATATATATATATATATATATAGGGGAGAATTCATGAAAAAACAAAAGACGAAGACAGGTGGTGTAGACAGCAAACAGATGTATTAGTATAGCGATTGGGAAGTGAAAAAGTCTTTAACATTTCAAGCCTACGCTCTTCCACGGAAAGGAACACAGAAGGAAACAAGGAGAGAAAATAAAGAATGTATAGTGGCTAGCGATCTATATATTTATGAAAAGCAAAAACGAAAATGCTACTTTCTTAAAATTGGGTGCATTTTAATTTTCCTTTTACATGTTTCGGTTTTTTAAAAACCTTATCAAAAATATGTACTAAAATGGAATATGTAAAGAGAAAAGAACTATTAAAAAACTTAAGCTAAAATTAAAATTACGATTAACATTCATAGTTTACTTTCCATTTTCCTACAAGAACACATGAGGATAACCTTTGGTTCTGGTAGCATGACAAGTTCAACTGACTGTAACCGCAAATTATTACTATCTATATATATGCAAAATATTGGGATTTAGTTCACAGGTTATCTAAATGGTTAGGTATGCCAGGTAAGTGCTGTAACAGATCACTAGGGCTCCAAGGTTATAGCCATGATGGTAGTTATGGAACCATTGCAGATTTCCAATATAGCGGATATATAATTGTTAAAGAGGACAACAAACGTTAAGGCAAGGCAAGCATTTCAAGTCATATATATTATTATTATTATTATTATTGGAAAAAATTCAGTCTTACATCTGTTTCTGGGATATCCCAGATTATGGGATATTCCATCATCAGAAACCACTGGAAGACTTTAAATTTTTTCCAATAATAATATATATGACTTGAGATGTTTACCTTGCCTTAAAGTTTGTTGTTTTCTTTAACAAATATATATCTTCTCTCTCTCTCTCTCTCTCTCTCTCTCTGTATATATATTAGATATATAATATATGTGTGTGTGTGTTAGACAAAAAGAGATAACAAAGCCAAGGCTGTGAGGAGTTTTCAAGACATTTATAAGTAAAACGATATATATAGATATATAGGCAAAGGAGTGGCTGGTTCATTGCTTACCAACCACATGGTTCCGGGTTCTGTCCCATAGCATGGCACCTTGTGTAAATGTCTTCTAGTATAGCCTTGGGCCAATCAAAGCCTTGTGAGTGGATTTGATAGATGGAAACTGAAAGAAGCCCATTGTATGCATATATATGCATGTATATATGTACATGTATATGTTTTTATGTCTGAGTTTATCCCCCACCATTGATTGACAACTGATGTTGATGTGTTTATGTCCCCGTAACTTAGAGATTTGGCAAAAGACACTGATAGAATAACTAGTGGGCTTACAAAGAATAAGTCCTGGGGGCAGTTTTTATGATTAAAGGCACTGTTCCAGCATGGCTACAGTCAAATGACTGAAACAAGTAAAACAATAAAAGAACAAGTATATCAATATTTATATATATATATATGGATATATATATATATATATTGATTTCAAAGTTTGGTACAAGGCCAGCAAATTTAGGGAAGGGGTAAGTTGATTACATAGGCCCAGGACACAACTGGTCCTTATTTTATCATATACATATATATGTGTGTGTGTGTGTGTATATATATTTGTATATTATGTGTGCATGTATTTATGTATGCATGTATGTATATATATATTTCTATGCATGTAAACACACACACACACACACACTAATAAACACAAATGCATTGAGTATTATACACATAGACACTATATACACACAGTGTTACATACACACATGCAGATACAGTGTTACATTGATACACCCACACACGCTAAAAGAAATACACCTGTTGCAAAAGTGTGAGGCATATTCAATCGCACATACATGCAGTGACATATACACACCTAGATGCAAACACATACACATACACACACGCACACTGCACATGCATACATGCACACACATATGCATGCTGAGATACACCAATGGTGTGAGGAAGAGAGCAAGGCATTATAGTTTAAACAAACACATACACACATAAACATACACTCATACACACTCATGCACTTGTTACAATAATGTCAGGCATACGCAATTACACGCATGCATTCACGAATACTCACACATACACATATATATGCACACACACACACAAACGCATACATGCCGTGATAGTCCTCGAGAAAGAGGGCAAGGTTTTATAGACTATAACAAAAACACAAACATAAACAAATATACAAGCGAAAAAGAAAACTGCCGACACCAACAACAACAAGAACAACAACATAAAATAATGAGAGTTATGAATACTAATGCACTCCTGAGTACAATAATCATATGGCATTGTATTAATCTGGCACTGGACATCTTTAATTTAGTTTTGACATCCAATTTAAATTTTAATCAGATGAAAATTGGCATTGCTATTTTAAAGAAAAATCAAACTGCTCACTCTCGCAAAAAAAAAAAAAAATACAAAAACAAAAACGAAAAATACAGGTTTCGTATTATTAAAGATGGAATCTTAATAAGAAGAGTAATAATAATAATAAACATAATTATAAAAATAATAAAAATAATAATAATAATAATAATAATATAATAATAATAATAATAATAATAAGAAGAAGAAGAAGAAGAAGAAGAAGAAGAAGAAGAAGAATGATGATGATGATGATGATAATGATGATGATGATAATGATAATGATGAGGATGATAATAATAATAATAATAGTAATAATAATAATAATAATAATAATTATAATAATAATGATGATGATGATGATAATAATAATGATAATAATAATAATAACAATAATAATAATAATAATAATGATGATGATGATGATGATGATGATGATGATGATGATGATAATATTTATAAGGATAATACACAAAAGAATAAATTAGAATAGAGAAGAGCAAATAAAACAAAAAAGGAACAAGAAAATTTAAAGCAAACAAAGGAAATGAGTTCACAAGTTTAAATATTAGGTGTAGAATACATATGAGCATTGTCAAGGGTGTAGATGACAAGGATATTAACCGTCTGCCATTAGAACATGCTTATACACACTCAAATATATATCATCTTCGACACTGTTGTTGCCATTGTCATCATCATCATCACTATCATCGTTAACAACAGTAGCAGTAGTAGCTGCAGTAGCATTATTTCATGTCTGCATTTCCATGATGGCATGGGCTGGAGTGGTCCAACATCATGCCCAAAATTATGGTAAATAAAGTTGCCCAAGGTGCCATTCAAAGAAATCATTCCCAGAACTTCAGAACCTCATATGTACAAAACAAATTTCTATATACATACATACATGCAGGAGTGGCTGTATAGTAAGAAACTTGCTTTCCAGCCATATGGTTCCAGGTTCAGTCCTGCTGCGTGGCACCATATAGCCTCGGGCTGACCAAAGCCTTGTGAATGGATTTGGTAGACGGAAACTGAAAGAAGCCTGGTGTATATATGTGTGTGTGTGTGTTTGTCCCCCCACAATCACCTGACAACCAATGTTGGTGTGTTTACGTCCCCGTAACCTAGCAATTCGATAAAACAGAATGATAAACTAAGTACTAGGCTTACAAAAAATAAGTCCTGGGGTCGATTTGTTCAACTGAAGGTGGTGCTCCAGTATGGCCACAGACAAATAACTGTGACAAATAAAAGAAAAGGAAAAAAGAATATATATATGTGTGTGTGTGTAAAAGTGCCAATGCAGTGCCATGTGATAGCATCCAGTACATACTATAAAGAGATTGGTGTTAAGAAGGGCATCCAACTGTAGAAACCTTGTCAAATCAGATTGGAGCCTGGTGCAGCCCCACCAGCTTCCCAGCTCTGGCCAAACTGTCCAACCCATGTCAGCGTGGACAACACGTGTTAAATGATAATGATGATGATGATGATGATGATGATATATATTATTTATTTCATTCTTTTATTTGTTTCTGTCATTTAACTGCAGCCATGCTGGACCAACTCGACTAATTAGTCAAACAAATCAACCCAGGAATTATTGTTTGTAAGACTAGCACTTATTCTATCAGTCTCTTTTCCCAAACCACTAAGTTATGGGGACATAAACACACAAATACATACACACACACATACACCCACACATATATATACATATATATATAAATGAGTTTTTTTCTGGTTCTGTTTTCTGATCTCCTTTCCTCCATTCATTTCTCTCTTCCCTAGATTTTTCTCAATATCCAACAAAAGACTCTGTTTAAAATCTTATACTTATTCTGTAACTTACACTTCATAACTTTTCCTCCCTTTGAGCATTAACCAAATAACATCAACTTTGAAAATCCCTTTTTTTAATTTTTATACTTTGATGTTTTTCTTTCCTTCATGACAGGCTCTCTCTCATCTTATATTTATATACATACATATATAAATGGGAGACCTCCTTCAGTCATGAATGACCATGGGATTGCACCAAGAAAGTTACCCTCCAAGGCACAAGTCCGGTCAAGGTTGTTTATGGATCGCCAGCAGTCACCCATGCATACCAGCCTCCCCTCTCCAAACCACTGATGTTATCGAAGGAAAAGGCAAAGGGGCCGATACAGCTTGGCACCAGTGATGTTGGAACTCATTTCTACAGCTGAGTGATCTGAGGCAACATGAAATAAAGTGTCTTGCTCAAGAACACAACACGCAGCCCGGTCTGGGAATCGAACTCACAACCTCATGACTGTAAGCTCGACACTCTAACCACTGAGCTATGCACATTGACACACATATATAAACATACATAATTATTGTACATAAAAGACATCGTTGTACATTTGAATGGCATTGTATGCTTATAAAATTTAATGGAAGATGTGTAGATTCTGAATAGATTTCTGCCTCATCACTAAAGATCTGCACCAGCAAAGTTTAGGCAAATTGTTCTTCAAGTCAAATATTATTGTCAAGTAATTGCTACTGTTAATATATTCACTTAAATTGATGGCAGACATATTGTAAATGTCATGTCTTCATTAAAAATAATGAGACTAATCTTATAGAATTGTTGCTGAGGCTACTGTTGCTACATTAACTGATACAATTTGATGATAAGCATCAAGCAAGACGATGGTTCTTAACCCTTCCTCCATCAATTGCCCCTTGACTTTAAATATTTCACCATTTGATCCCTTATTCACATATTAAAATAGTTTATAAATATATATATGTGTGTCTGTGTGTTTTTATTTTTAATTTTACATTAATCTGATAATTTACTTTACACTTTTGTAGAGGACAAATTTATTATTCTTAAACAAGAATATTAATCACAGATACTTTGAAGTTCCAGGCAGTTAAGCCATCATTGATTCATACATACATACATTCATACATACATACATACATACATACATACATACATACATACATACATACATACATACATGGTAGAAGCCATAGCCACTCATAATAAAAAGGAGTGCTGGTGGAATATCTCACTGAAAACCTCAATAAAATGTAAACACAATAGACCTGACATAGTAATTTGGGATAAGAAAGAGAAACTGTGTGCAGTTGTGGAAATCAACCGCCCAGCAGAAGTTAACATAAAGACCAATGCAAAAGAAAATATTTACACAGAACTATTGAGAAACAAACAGCTACTCTATCCAGATTACAAGTTCAGGTTTATACCTGTAATTATAGGGGCACTGGGATATGCAACACACTGCCTGAATACCAGTCTTGAGAAATTAGGCTTGTCAAAACCAGAAAGGAGAAAGCTGATTTGAAGACTACAGATTCAAGCCATCACTGGAACTGTAAAAATCTGTAAAACTTTCCAGAAGTTTATCGTTTAAATATCATTTGAATATATATGAACATGTCTAGATAGGCAACTATAAGCATGAGAATAAAACTGAATAATGACATACATACATATACAAATACATATACACACAAACACACACATACACACACACACATACACACACACTCACATATACTTGCAATGTTAATTAACTGCCCACTTCTACACTATACCCCCACAACCATTAGGATTAGATATCTAACCCAAGTAAAAAACACCCCCATCAACCCACTTCATGTCCAGTAATAATGCTATGGGTATTCCTTTTATTCTTCGGAATAATTTTATTTAAATCGTTTAGGTTCAGCTGAGGGGTCACAGCCTATAGCCATTGCAGTCCCTTTGAGATTGATGAGGTCGATGCTGTTAATGTCCTGTTTAAACTGTTGCAAGTCAACAACAGCAATGAATACATATGCAATGAGGGCATTCTTGGGAGATGAAGTTCTGAGGAGAATTTTGGCTTGATGGTCAGAGATGGACTGGTACATTAGACATGACTTGGGCGATAGGAAAAGGAAGAGAATATGAGAGAGTAACTGAGTAGTGGTGGTAGTGGTGGTGGTGGTGGCGGTGGCAGTGGTGGTGGTGGCGGCAGTGGTCGTGGTGGTAGTGGTAGTACAGGATGAGCCAGTTCCAAAGAGCAGAGGCCATTGTCATAGTGGTGGAAATGGCAGAAAGAGAAAACAACATGGCATTGTGCCAGACATGCTGGAATATATCCTTTAATATTTGTTTTCTATGTTCGCAAGTGTTGGAGGGTTCTACAGGATCTGCCAAATCAGAAGACTGCATTTGAGGTCTGGTATTTTCTTTGGCATGGATTCTATGACTTGATGCCCTTCCTGATCACAACCTGCTCTAAAACATATACTGCATGCCTTTGCCAAAGCATTGGCACTTGTGAAGTCAGTAAGTAACTCATAATGCCTGATATTTGTTTGAGTGGCATTTTGCTGGATGATGTCAAAGACGTTTGTACACAGCAGTAATACTATTCTAGATGTGAAAACAATACCCAAACATAGATCTTTCCTGAGTTTTGAAGAGGCTTAATACTGACATCTCCTACATTACAGAAGTGTTCCATTCTTGAAAATACTTCTCTGACATAGAATTCTTAAAAAGGAAAACCCTTTTCTCATTCACTTCCGTATCATTTACCGTTTTTTCATGGCTTCCATGTTATGTAATATGGAAGTCAATGGGGTGAGAGAAGAGACAGCATATCAAAGAATTACACATTACAGCAATATTCCAATATTCTCAGAAATACAATTCCTTCCATAACAGAACAAAAAAGATTTTGGAATTAAATTCACTGTCACAAGGTCAGCAATTTTGAATAGAGTGAGACAAGTGATTCTGTCAGCGTCAGTAAAAGACAGGTATATTTTTTCATTCACTATGGAATGGTAAAAGGCAACACTGGAATAAAGCCAACTCTCTCAGTATTTCACTTTCCCTCAGTTGAGGGGTCACATCTTGTAACGGTCTTGGTGATTTCTCTAGTGCCAGTGTTATGGAGAAAGTACCCATTGCCCTCTGGGATGTGGTTGTCAGTAGGAAGGGCATCACATCAAAGAATCCTTGCCAAAGCAGATGCTGTGACTCAGTTTCAGTCTTCAGATTTGTACCATCTAACCCATGCCAGGGTGGAAAAGCAGATGTTACATGATGATGGTGATGAGAATGATGATGATGATTTGTAAAGCAAACCAGCATAGAAGAATCTGCATAAAATACATATAAATATGTGTATCTATATCTATCTATCTACCTGTCTATTTACATCTTTATCTACCTATCTATCTACCTTTCTACTTATGTGAGTGTGTGTGTGTATGCCTATACATACATACATACATATATATAAATGCATATATATGTATATATATGTGCAACCATCCAACCCATGCCAGCATGGAAAGCGGAGGTTAACGATGATGATGATGATGATGATGATGTGCATATATATATATATGTGTGTGTGTATACATGCATATATATATATGTATATATATATATATATATATATGCATTTATATATATGTATGTATATGCATACACACACATACTCACATAAATAGAAAGGTAGATAGATACATATATATATATACAGATACACGCACACACATGTATACACATATATATGTAGATATATAAATAAATATGTATATATGTAACAGAATGTACGAAACTTATGTGAAAGATACAGTTATAACATTCTTTGTTATTTTTCACCATAATCTTCTTTTCCAGCCTCCTTACAGAGTCTTTCGTAAGAAATGCTTTATTAAATTACATCTGATAGGAAATGCATCGTTCAAACCATTCCTATTTCTAAATATAAATCCTGCTTAAATGCTACTCTTTAGAATAATACTATGCCATCTCAACATCTCAACATTTTGGAGAATGGCTCTAAAGAATTTCTAATACATTTTAAAACATTTTCATTGGCTGGTTAGTTATTCACATTCTTATGTATATATACACGTAATTATCTTGCACATATACACCCATATATATATATATATATATATATATATATATATATATAGATAGATAGATAGATAGATAGATAGATATAGATATATACATACATATATATACATACATATATATATATATATATATATATGTATATATATACACATACATACAATCATGCGCATATAGGTACACACAGACACGTACATACACTCACATGCATATATATGTATTTACACACAAGGACATGCATATTTATTATATGTCTGTTTGCGTGTGTGTGTATATATATATGTATGTATAATACATTTATATATGAGTGTCTATACATACATACATATATATATATATATATAAGAGAGAGAGAAACAGAGAGATATGGATATATGCATATACATACATAAATATATGTGTGTATATATATATATATATATAAGAGAGAGGGGGAGAGAGAGAGTAGGTGTGAGTAGGTAGATAGATATTTACATGCAGATGTTGTATGTATATGCACACACACACATACACACACACACTCACATATGTATACATATATAAAATAAGTTTTCTATATTAATGCCTTCAGGCGCCACATCAGGCACTTTCAGTAAAGATCAATACTTGAATGGTTCAACTAACGACTATATTGGGTCCATCTTTCTTGAGTGTTAAGGAGCTATCTGACCAGTTTATAAGGCTGCAGACTTAACAGGAATACACACCTTTCACCTGCATATACTGAAATTCCACAAAAGTAATTAGAAAATTAAAAAGAAATATTTCCCAAAGAAACTTTCATCAAATGGAACATTTATTTCTATGAGTATTATTCAGAATTCTATACTTATGTCTTCCATTTTTCTTTTGCGGAATCAATGCAGAAAACTTTCTCAAGAGATCTCCATTAGTTGAAGTTTGTTTCAAAGCGGAAGCAAGTTTTCCATAGACTGATCTTAGAGTCTCGGAGTTCTCTGCCACCAACAATGTACCGATTTAAAGTCATTAAATTTTACTGCAAAATAAATCATAATTTTCAAGAATTCATATGTGTATATACATACATACACACACACATACATACATACATACATACATACATACATACATACATACATACATACATACATACATGCATACATACATACATATATATATATTTATATATATATATATACATGAAAGCAATTATTTAACCTTTTGCAGGCTTATTCGATATATACATACATAGATGTGTATGTATATATGTGTGTGTGTTTACTTGTAGAAATATATACACATATATACAAACATACATATATAAACACACACACACACATATATGCTTGTATGTAAATATGTATGCATGTATGTATGGATGGATATTCATATATACCCATGCTAGCACAGAAAACAGACCTTAAACGATGAAGATGATGATGATCTATGTATGTATGTATGTATGGAATAAGTCAACAAAAGTTAAATAATTGTTTAGATATTTTAAATACCATACTGTCATTGTTGTGGAATGAACAGTTAGAGGAATAAATTATAACCCATATATGTTAGAAATATATCCATAAAATATATAACAGGGACCATATATGTAGAAACTATGAAGGATGGGTAGCACCTGTCGAACCATCCAACCCATGCCAGCATCAGAAACAGACATTTTCAATGCTGGCATGGGTTAGATTGATAGGTAGATAGATAGATAGATAGATAGATAGATAGATAGATAGATAGATAGATAGATAGATAGATGGATAGACAGATAGGTAGATAAATAAATCAATTAATAGATAGACAGATGTGTATACAAACACACACATTCACGTACTATATACCCACATGCACAGGTGTGTATATAACCTTGTCTTAAAATCCTATTGTAATTGTAAATGAGCATCCCTGTCATACAAGCAATCTTATGTGTTTCCAGTCTTTCATGAAAGACATGTCTGGTTATGGGGGAAATGTATTCTTTCTCAAAAACTAGTGAAGCAAATAATGAATGATGACAGTGATGATGATTATGATGATGATGATGATGATATTCATATGCATGTATACAATGATAATGATAATTATATATATATATATATATCGGCAAGCTGGCAGAATCTTTAGTATGCCAGGTGAAATGCTTAGCGGTATTTTGTCTGCTGTTACATTCTGAGTTCAAATTCCACCAAGGTCGACTTTAGCCTTCATCTTTTTGGGGTCAATTAAATAAGTACCAGTTATTCACTGGGGGCAATGTAATTGACTTAATCACTTTGTCTGTTCTTGTTTGTCCCCTCTGTGTTTGCCTCCCCCTGTGGGCAATAAGGAAATATATATTATTTTATTTTTATCACAGGTTTTATTGGAACTCCTTGAGTCTTGCATAAATAGTGGACTTTTCTGCCTCCAGCCTATGGTACCTTGCTATTGTCAGCTTTTCCCTATAGCCCTATGCTCTGGCGTTTCCATTAGATAACAGTGGTCTTGTTTTTAAATAGCATGGAACCACTAAGGTGTCTCAGAAACCAACTGATGAGAAAATTTTCTGCAAATGTTCCTTGTATCGTGGTTTTGTCTCCTTCTTCACCCAGTTTTCACCGTTTTTTCCCTTCTCGGTCTAAATTTTGAAATATATATACATATATATGTATATATCAGGGTAATAAATTTCAGGCTTTTGTTGCTGGGGTAGATGATGAGATAAAAACAAGAAATGCCAGTTAATTACTTGGTTTGATCTAATCAATCGTAAATATTTACCATCCTCATCATCAGAATCATCATCAGTATTAGCATCATCATCGTCATCATCATCAACATTACTGTCATAATCAGGGTTGTTTTCGTCATCATCGTTGCTGTCCTCATTACTGTCATCACCATCGTTATCATCATCATCATCATCATCATCACCATCATTGTCTAATTATTTTATTTTGTTGTGAGATTATAATTTGAAACAGCAAGCCACAAGATCAAATATTACAACAATGAAATGATTTATTCACTGCAAAACAAAGGTAAGTAATGATGATGATGATGATGATGATGGTGGTGGTGGTGGTGGTGGTAGTGATGATGATGATGATTTTGATAACAAAATTACTTGGTGTTTCTTTGGAATAAGTGAACTAATTTCAAATATTGAAATATGTACAATGTAGACTTTGATGTTTTAAAAATGTTTGTGATGAAGATGATGGTGATGATGATGATGATGATGATGATGATGATGATGTTGACAATGGCAAAGGTGGCAGATCGGTGGTGGTGGTGATGATAGTGGTGAGAATAACCATGATAATGATGGTGCTGATGCTGATGATGATTGTCATGGTGGTAGTAGTAGTGATGGTAGTGGTGGTGGTGGCATTGTTGATCATGATAGTGAAGAAGATTTCTAATGCTGTCATCGTTGTCATCATCAGCATCACAATCATCCTCATCATCATCATTATCAACATCATCAACATTTTTAATTTTTATATTTCTATTTTAGTTTTATTATTATTATTATTATTATTAATCGTATTATAAATTAGAAGCAATTGTTGTTGTTATTATTATTATTATTATTATTATTATTATTATTATTAATATTATTATTATTATTATTATCAATATTATTACTATTGTTGTTGCCATCCTCATCATCATTATCATCATCATCATCATCATCATCATCATCATCCTCATCATCATCATCTTTATTATTATTATAAATTAGAAGCAATTATTGTCATCATTATTGTTTTCACTGTTGTTGTAGCTATCATCATCATCGTCATCATCATCATCTTTATTATTGGGGCTACCCCCATCCCTCATCCTCCATCGCCCTCACCATCGAATAAAACAAATCCATATTAGTGTTGTTATTCTTATTACCGTCGTTATTATCACTTATATAAACAAAGAAAATGAAAACACACACATACATACACACATGCATATGCACATACACACAAGTACATGCACATGTATACTCTCACACACATGCACATATACACCCATGCATACATATACAGATACATAAGCAGACACTCACACACACAAGTGTGTGCACACACACACACACACACATATATATATATACACATACACATAAACAGACCCCCTCCCCTACACACACACATATATAAATTTACAAAAAAAATATTATTCTGCTACTGAAGATTGTTAATTAAGGCAGAAGGACAAAGTTGTGTTTCCAAAGTAATCCAAAAATCAATAAGTCAAAAGAACACAGAAAAAAAAAATAATAATAATAATAACAATAATAATAATAATAATAATAATAATAATAATAATAATAATAATGTTGATGATGATGATGACAATGATGATGATGAAGAGGATAATGGTGATGATGATGATGATGATGATGATATTCAAAAACATAAAACTGATCACAGAAAGGCTAAATGAATTGATTCCAACTTCCCGATATGCTGGTTGTCGTCGTTGTGGTAATGGTGGTGGTGATGGTGGCATCGGTGACGGTGAATAATATATCGCCTTTGCGTGTAAAATTCTTGCAACCACACTTTTCGTCCATCCAACTGACCGGCCAACCAGTCATTGACCAACTCACCAAACTGACCAACCGACCAGCTGACCCACCGACTCACTGATCAACTGATTGACCGAAATACAAACCAACCCACCGCCATCCCTCTCCCACTCTTTACCTCTTTTACACACTTTCATATTCTCTCTCTTTTTTTTTCATTCATCTTTTGTTTGATAAACTAAACTTTGTTTAATTTTCTGTCTGTATCCTTTCAAAGAATGGAACATTGGCACTTTGTTCCTTGAAACAATACCAAGTCTTTTATTCTTCTTCTCTTTCCTGCCGCTGCTGCTGCTGCTGCCGCTTCTTCTTGTGTTTGGTCTTTCTTATGTTCTTCTTCTTTGAGAGATTTGATTTGTGTTTTTTTTTCAAACTTTACAAATCTCTCTCTCTCTCTCTCTCTCTCTCTCTCTCTCTCTCTCTCTTTCACTGTTTTCATTCTGTTCTGGAATTGGCCTGACTCTTACTCTTAATTGTAGTCTTCTTCTTCTTCTTCTCCCCCTTCTCCTTCCTTCTCCTCCTTCTTCTTCTTCTTCTTCTACTCCTCCTCCTCCTCTTCTTCTCCTTCTTCTTCTTCTTCTTCTTCTTCTTCTTCTTCCCCAACTCCTCCTCCTTCTACTTTCTCCCCTCCTCCTCCTCCTTGGACCATGACCCACCATCACTGTAAATTCCGTCAACATTATTTCAAAAGAGTTTCCTTGAGATGTAAAATGAAGCAAAAGCCTACAGTTTCGAAAAACCAAATCTCCATGGATGGCTGTTGTTTTATATTCCTTGGAAAACATAAATATCGAACCCTAATGTGACTTCATGAAACTGCAAGCTGTCATGTCACCCTGTCAAGAACCTTTCTACCCTAGACTTTTATTGTAATTTCTCATATATATATATATATATAACACACACACACAAACCCATGCATAAGCACTCAGGCACCTGCGTGCACAGACCATGCCTGAGTTAATTGTTTTAGGTATCTACATAATTACGTGCAGATGCCTCCTTCGCTTGGACATTATTGACCCACAAGGGTATTAAAGATGTAAGAACCAGAGGGTGAGAGTTCTGTGGCTGCAGTCAGCCAGAACTCCTTTTGAGCTCAATTTACTGAAGCCATGTGAAATGAAGTGTCTTGCTCAAGAATATGACATGCAATCCATTTGAAGAATTGAAACCAAAACTCTCTGACTGTAAGCCAAACACCTAAACCACTAGGCCACAGTCATTCACATTACCATTAGCAGAATACAAATTATCTAACCCATGGCTGATTCCTCTTGGCCAACCAATGCCTGGTGAGTGAATGTGCTAAATTGCTAAATGGAAACTGTGTGGAAGCCTGTTGTATGTATGTGTTTGTGTGTTTGTGCCTTTGTGTCTGTGTTTGTCACTTCTCCATTTGACAAACACTGTTGGCTTCTTTATACCCCCATAATTTCGTGGTTCAGCAAAAAAACTGATATAAGAACCAAATTTCAAGAGTAAGCATATATTTACTAGGATTGATCTGTTTGACCAAAACCTTGCACCTCATTGAAATGGCTAATCAGGTATTATAAATAATCCTGTATTATCCTAAAAAGTACCACAACTGCTTTCATAGTTTCCATTTATGGTTTTCATAATTTAAAATCATGTTGTCAAGGAGATAAAACAAGTTAATGGAACCAAAGAGATGTCACTTTAGATTACAACTCAATTATCTTTGGGGAGATTTGTCTAATATGGTCATTTTTCTACAGAGAATATTCTAGGAGAAATGTTG
>NC_043009.1:28285735-28293235 GCF_006345805.1 Octopus sinensis | reverse complement strand
CTCAACTCTTGAAATATCAAATTCACCCAATGTTTATGGTTTTTATTATCCATTCTTTGTGAAATACTGTGAGTTCGCCATGACTATATCTGCTATAATAACATGAGATTTATGTTTAGAAATCTAATTTTACTTACTACTTCTTATTCCTTCATCATAAACTTTGTGTTCCGCCCAGTTTTTCAATGAGACTATTTCATATTTTATTTGGGTTTCAGTTCTAAATGTTTCTCTCTTTGTCCGTTTGTCTTTTGCTCTCTCCCTCTCTCTCTCCTTTTCTTCCTTACTCTGTATTAGTATGTATATGTATATGAGTGTGCGTATTTGTGTGTGTATACATGCATATATACATATACATATGTATATATCTTTGCATATGTATCTGTACATACATATATATGTATTATATATATATAAATATATATATATATGTATGCATGTATGTATATATACATATATATTTACATATATGCGTATATATGTATGTATATTCATATGAGCATATATGTGTATTAATATACATATATACTTATATGAGCATGTATATATATGTGTGTGTGTCTGTGAGTGTGTGTGCATATATATATATATATATATATATATATACATACATACACACACATATATATAATATATAGATAGAGTGGCAGAAGAGAGCGAGGGAGAAGAGGGAGAGATAGAAATATTGATGTGTGTGTTTACATGTTTTTTGTTTTTGTTTTATGGCTGTATTCCATTGTATTTGTTTACTTTATCTATTCCCCACCCCCACCATCCCTCACCCCCACCCCTGAAAATCTAATTTCCAAATTGAAAAATATACACAACAGATTTATTGTAATGATCACCATATCACCAATTTTCAAATTTTCTCCTTCCAACCGGAACAAAATGTCCAGTTCTGGACCATCTATTAATGTCCACCCACTGTTTACCATTGTTGTCATCCCCATCATCTTCCCCTCACACAAGCATCAAGAAATGCTGCAAAAACGATACACCAACACATATTCTACCGAAAAAAATAAATATAAATATGATCTCTATTTAACTCTATTTGGGCTAAATTCTTTATTTTCCAGTATTATTTTTGTTGGTGTCAAGGAAAATATTGACAGAATCTGATGAGGGGAATTTAGCCTTCATGGCACTAACTCAATGAGTTTAACCCTTTGGCATTCAGAATATTGTCAAATGTAAAGCATATTTTGAAATACTATTGCATTAACTTCTAGCTTTGAGATTTTGATGGTCTATTTCTAAAGTGACATTGTAGGGTAGATGTGAAAGGCAGGATATGGCTGGTTTGAAAAGAAAACAGGTGGAAGATTTGGGCTGGATATGGCCAGTTTAAATACTAAAGTGTTAAATTTCTTTGGGATTTATTTTACCATTCCTTACCACCATAAGGAACTTTGAGAAAATAGTTTAAGCCTCTTGTTAGCAATCTTTCTTGGACTACTCTTGTTTCTATAATACAAACATACTGTCTTAATGTTGTCTAAGTTTATTTTTCTATCAAAATTTCACATTAATTTATATAATGATGAAATTATTGTGTATAGTGCTCAGGTGCACTACAACTCATCAAAGGTTCATGTAGAGTACATAGGATTATGTACAAAAGTCAGGAAAGTGAACAGTGTAGAAGTCAGGATATACATGTGAGCATGCATGTAGAAGGGACAATATCAGATGTTTTAAACATCTTAATAATGACAATGTTATTTTACTAAATATCTTTCACTATTTTCAATAAAGAGAGTGTATTTCATCAGAAATGTGATAACAGAAAGGTTAAAGTGATCTAAATTAAAACTTTCAATTAAAATTCCAGGTTAATTTATATAGCAACATACCTTTAATAATGATCAAGTTTTGTTTTTATTAAATATTTCATTGTTTTCAAAATTAATTGAAACAGGTAAAGCTTTGTGGTAAGAAGCCTGCATTGGAAGTGTATGGTTCCAGTTTCAGTTCTAGTGTGGCACCTTGAGTCATAAATAATATATATATATACATATATGCATATATACATACATACTTACATGTATACGTATATACATATGCATATGTGGGTACAGGACATCACAAAATGTAAACAACAAAAAATATGAAGTACGAGGACATGGAATATGAAATTTTTTGTGAACAACGAAAGAAACAAATGGAAAATGAGACAAGCAACACAAAGAACGACCCTTCATCAGTTGTCGGCTGTTTTTCTAATCCATATTTCGAGCAATTCACAACAGATATACCTTCAATAAAACAGTTTCTCCTGCAAAGCAAATTAAATAATATTGGGGATTTTGCGGAGGGTCAAAATTGGTGACAAAAACAGAACAGTGAAAACAAACTGGAAGGGCTGCTAAGCCTAAATGAGGTTGTGGTGGCAAGTGCAAAGAAACAAGCTTGGACAGGAGACAGACAAGAATATGTCTTCCTTGTCCAGCTGCAACAGGAAGAATGAATGAAACACAAGTTAGGAGAAGAAAGAAAAATGGCCGATGGTCATGTGGGATCCAAATGAGCGAAGGAGGAAGAGTGAGGGAGAGAAAGTGACAGACAAAGAACTGTGAAGGGGAGAGGAAAAGATTTGGAGATAGGATAAGAGAGAAAGTGCACAGTATCGTATATCCATTGTGTCTGATCTTACCAATTGGTTTCATGCTAGGGATTCAAAGAAATGTTAGGCAACACTCCGATTACGTACCCCTGTGCTCTTCAGAGGTATCCATTATGGAATGAAATATGTGACTGTTTATGTGCTGTTGTGTGTGAGATGACACACACAGACACACAAACATGCACACATGTATGAGTGTGTATGTGTTACCATCTCATTGCCTTTACATGATAGCTATAAACAAGTGTCACAGTAATGCAAGTAGCATGATCTTCATTTACAAAAAAATATGTCCAGTCATGGGAAAGTATCACCTTCACTTAGCAACAGGCAAAAGTTGGGGACAGGAAGGGCATCCATCCACCAGAAACTTTTTCCAACAAATTCCATCCAACTCATGCAATGATGAGTGAGTGGATGTTGGAACTATGAGGAAAACCATGATGGGTAGTTTTAGCTGTGGCCTAGGGTAAAATATTTAATTCCTAAGAAGTCTGAAAAATGGCAAAAACAGTGAAAGAAAGGGAAAACAATGATGTGATCATGTTTTTTAAACCCTTTACTTATTCCCAGATTTTGCCTGATATAACAGTTTGGTGGAGCTGGGAGGAATATTTATTGTAAAAAAAGAAATAACAATGGTGGAAGCACTAGTTGTGTATGTGTGTGTGTGTGTGTGTTTGTATGTACTCAAGAGTGTGTATATGTGTATGACTGTATAGGCATTTGTATGCAAATGTGTGTGTGCGAATATAAATATTTAAGTGCATAGTAATGTATGTAAGTGAATATGTGTGTGTATTTGAGTCTGTATGTGTGTATGTGTGTGTGTGTGTGTGAAAGAGAGAGAGAGAAATTATACGTATTTCTCTATATAAGCATGTGTGTGCTTGTTGTGAGAATATATATATACATATATATATGTCTATATATATATATATACATATATATATGTCTATATATATATATACATATATATACATACATATACATATATATGTGTGTGTGTGTGTGTGTATATATACATGTAATATATATCATATATGTATGTGTATATCTGTGTGTCAGTGTATGTGACTGTGTATGTGTGTGTGTGTGTGTTTAATATATCGCTTGAGTTTCAGAACTTCACAATTATTTCCACCTGAAAGAGGATCAACTTTTATAACATTGCCTTGTTTGACAATAAATCAAGAACCCAAGCAGAGGGTGGGGGAGTGGAGGGGTGTGGAAGAGGAGGAAATGTAGAGAATAGTAAGCAGAAAGGGAGTAGAATAGGGGAGAATTAGAGAATTAGAGAGTAAGAGAGATTAGAGAGGGGAGGAGTAGTGAAAATCAATAGGGAGAGAAAGAGAAAAAAGAAAGGAAGAAAGAAAGAAGGAAAGAAAGAAAGGAAGAAAGAAAGAAAGAAAGAAGAGAAAAGAAAGTAAAAAAGATGGAAAGTGCTAGTGAGAATTGTGAGGAAACGAAGAGGAGACAGAAGAGTGAGAATTATTTTGGAAAGAAAGAATATATATGTGTGTGTGTGGTGTGTGTGTGTGTGCATACATATATAAAGAGAGAGAGAAAGACAGAGAAAGAAAGATATATATATATATATATATCTCATCATCATCATTATCAACATTTAATGACTATTTTCCATGCTAGCATGGGCTGGACAGTTTGACAGGAACTGGCCAGGCACCAAATTGTCTGCTTTGGCATGGTTTCTACAGCTTAGTGCCCATCCTAGTGCCAACCACTTTACAAAGTGTGCTGGGTGCTTTTACATGCCACTAGCATGGGTGCATTTATGTAGCTACTGCACAAGTGCATTTTACATAGCACTCACAAAGGATAAACCTACATATATATATATATATATATATATATATATGTATGTATATATTTAAATATAATTCACAGTTCTTATACGTTTTTTTAGTATGCTGAACACTGGTTGAAATTGATATTATTTAATAATATTAATTTCTACTCTTATGATATGTGTGTGTGTGCACCAAGCTGATGCTCCAGCATGGCCACATTCAAGTCAAATGACTGAAACAAGTAAATGAATATATTTATATATATACATATACGCGCATATTGGTAAAAACGGCAAGATAACAAAAGAAGGAAGGAAACCTCAATATTATGTAAATAGAGGAATTTATCTGTAAAATAATATGTGACAGTTATTCGGTAGCCAAGATAAAACTCTGAGTTTCGGATGCCGAGGTGGAAATCCACACCACTATCCCTTCGGTTATCTAGCCATCTAACCGAAGAGATGGTGGTGTGGATTTCCACCTAAGCATCTGAAACTCAGAGTTTTATCTTGGCTTCCGAATAATTGTCACATATTATTTTACAGATATATATATATATATATATATATATATATATATATATTTATATACATACATATATGTATATACATAGATATATATATATCCATATACATATGTATATATTACCTTCCCTTTCACTTTTCACTCCCTCCTATCTCTCTCTATCTCTCTCCCTTGCTGAGATGGTCATGTCCCTTCATTACTGCAAGACATCTATTTCCATCTCTCTACTGATACATTAATCAGGCACAAAGTCACCTTCCTCACTACTATTCCTGCCACTTACTTGAGGATTCTTGCCTGCTGGTGCCACATAAAAAGCACCCAATGAAGAAAGGGCATCCTGCAGTAGAAACTTTGCCAGAGCAGAAAGAAGAGCTTGGTGCAGTTTCTGACTTGCCAGCTACTGTCAAATTGTTCAGCCTTGGCCAGCATGGAAATCAGATGTTAAAAATTGATAATGACACAATAAATATATATATATCCTTTCAGTGCAAATGGTTTTGTTAAGAAGTGTCTTGTTTTCCAATTCTGTAAATAATAATAATGGTATTTTTTTATAAGCTTAAAGCTTATAGCAATCATTGTGCAAATGACTAAAGAAAATAGTCTAATAATGGGACATATAAGCCATCAGTAACATACTTAGTCACGTTAACAAAAGGATGTAAGTTTGTGTCCCGTGTGTGCAGGAAAGTCTAATTTTTTCTGTCAAGGGCTTCTATGCCCCTTTATTAGATTATTTTCCTTAGTTGCAGTGATCGCTATAAGCTTTAAGTTTATAATACATACATATATATATATATATATATATAAATATATATGTATATATATATGTATGTATGTATATCTGTATGTATATATGTATGTTGGTATGTATTTATGTACGTATGTATGTATGTAGGTATGTATTTATGTACGTATGTATGTATATATATATATATATATATATATATATATATACATATATATATATGTATATATATGTACACATATATGTATATATATATATCAATATATACATGTATACATATATATGTTTATACACACACATTTTTATGTATGCATGTATATATGTATATGTATGTTTATATATATGCATACATGTGTGTGTGTAACATTAAAGTAATTTGGTGATGAGAAAGAGAGAATGGAAGTAAAATAGAGAGAAGGAATAAGTAGCGAAAGGAGAGAATGAGAGTAAAAGATAGAGAAAGAGATGCTGAAAGAAGTGTAAAAAATGACAATGGAAGTTTTGAAGCAGCAGGATATTGCCAGACATGAAACATAACAATTTGAGTTATTATTCCATTCACCATCAGTTTTAAAACTAAACATTCACATCTGTAACCCTCTCCTTGGCTGATAGTAAAGATATTGACTTATGCATTATCTCTAAGAGCTGTTTTTAGAGTATAAGAGAACCTACTTCACTTGTGATGTGAAAGTTAATAATCTTCCTCCTGTGTCATTCTTGAAAGAGGGACTCTGGCAAAGAAGTATCTGTTTTTGATACAAAACTTTGCCAAGTAGACTTTTTTCCTCTCAGCTAGGAGGTTCTTGTAAATCTGGCTGTTACTGACAGCATGAATGAGATTAAAACTATTCTTGCTTTTTTTTGTTACTTTTTCCATTTGACAACATGAGTACTGATGGGCAAGTATTCATTGTTGCTATTGGTGTCTTTGTTTTTGTTGCATTTATTTGTAATTCAAACTTACGTTTTTATTTATTGAATTATAACTCTGGGGTTTTTTTTTCCATTTTCTTCTTTATTTTCTCTTAATTTTGCCTATTCTAAAAAAATTTATCTTAGAATATTCCAGCTTTAATAACTGTATTATTTCGAAACAGTAAATTCAGTGCTACTCCCTTTCTTCTCACTAACTCTGACTTCTCTGGTAGAAGAAGCCATATTGAAAAAATTAATGTAAACCAAAGAGAATTGTTAAAAAGAATAAAAGTGGTGTTTAAAACAACACCCCCTCTCACCTCAGTATGGAAGCTAAATGCTCAAACATCCAAACAACCAACATATTCTGTTTGTAATATAAACCAAACAAAAAGAATGTTTTATCCAGAAAAAACTTGTTAATAATCCAAAACTTCTTGCAGTGTGATATCATTTCATAACAAACAAAGATTATTAATATTGATAAATATTGCCATTTATATAGGCACAAGGCCTGATATTTGGAGGAAAGATGCTAGTCAATTTTATTGACCCTAGTATACAGCTGGTATTTATTTTGTCGACATTGAAATGATGAGAAGTAAAATTGATCAACAATTATTCTTTCTAATATTAGCACAAGGCCAGCAATGTTTTGAGAGGTGGGGCAGATTGATTACATTGACCCAGTTACTTGACAGGTGTTTAATTTATGATTCCTGGAAGGATGAAGGGCAAAAATGACCTTGGCAGTGTTTCAACTCAGAATGTCCAGTGTGCTAATGAATCTGTAAGTGTAACAATAATAATGATAATAAAAATAATAATAATAATAATGATTTCGAATTTTGGCACAAGGCCAC
>NC_043009.1:28263235-28280735 GCF_006345805.1 Octopus sinensis | reverse complement strand
TTGCTGTTACTTTTGAAGACTAGGTGAGCTATGAATGAAGAAACCTAAGACATTCCAACTGTGACCATCTTCATAATATTTCAAGCAGTGGCCTTTTCTTTGACTTGAGTGAGATTCAGCTATTCTTTATAGCAGTTCAACTTAAGCAAGCCTCATAGAAGATCATCGCCTCCTCCCATTCATCAGTTCATTAATACACACAATAAAATGCCATGAACAGTTTTATCAAGATAGAAGTACCATTTAAGAAACAGTTCCATTATTCCGTGATTTGTCTTACAACCATCCATTTACCAATTCTTCAAGAAAAGTGACACCATAGAAAAATACCACAGTCATTTCATTTCAGTAAATTTATCAGAAAAGAGAACTTATTCACAGAATACAATATAACGAAAGAGTGGGAAAATCAAAAGAAAGATTTAGGTCCAAGTTTTCGAATCTGAGTGCATAGACACGTTAGCTTGTATTATTAATAATTTCCATATTGATTTCAACAGAACAATAAGAATTAATTAGATAATTGTAGTGAATTCAAAGAAAGAAATTTCTTATGCTACAAAAATATATTTTTAGCCTTCTTTCTGACTGAATCACTTAATTTCAAGTTTTGTCATTTTTAGTTTATTTTTCATTTTTTTTTTTGTTTCCATTTCACTTTTCCATATGATGCTTTGTGGGTGTTTTTTGTGTTTTTATCTTTATATTTAAAAAAAAATCCTTTTAAAATCTCTTGGTTGTTGCTGTTATAATAGTAGTAGTAGTAGTAGTAGTAGTAGTAGTAGTAGTAGTAGAGTAGTAGTAGTAGTAGTAATAATAATAATAATAATAATAATAATAATAACAATAATGATGATGATGATGATAACAACAACAATAATAATAATCCTTTTGGTGGAGAGGGGATCAGTCAATCACATCGACCCCAGTGTTTCACTGGTACTTAATTTATCGACCCCCAAAAGGATGGAAGTCAAAGTTGACCTCAGCTGAATTTGAACTCAGAATGTAGCAGCAGACAAAATGCTGCTAAGCATTTTGCCTGGCATGCTAACGATTCTGCCAACTCATCGCCTAATAATAATAATAATAATAATAATAATAATAATAATAATAATAATAATAATAATAATAATAATAATAATAAGAAGAAGAAGAAGAAGAAGAAGAAGAAGAAGAAGAAGAAGAAGAACAACAACAACAACAACAACAATAATCATCTTTTACACTATAAGTACAAGGCCTGAAATTTTGAGTCACTGCGTTAGGTGACGAGATCGACCTCAGTGTTTCGCTGGTACTTATATCTTTCACCCGAAAAGGAGGAAAGGCGAAGTCAACTTCAGTGGGATTTGAACACAGAACAAAGAGACAGACGAAATTCCACTAAGCGTTTTGCCCAGTGTGCAAATATTTCTGCCAGCTCACCACTTTAATGATGATGGTTATGGTGGGAGTTTCTTTAAGGCACTGAGTTGACAGAACCATTAGAACCATTTGTTCTGGCATTTTACATTCTGAGTTCAAGTCTTACCATGATGAATGTTACCTTTCATTCAACCAGGGTCGATAAAATTTTTTTTTAATTATTAAGGAAGGTTCAGCTGTGGCTTTGTGGTAAGAAGCTTGCTTCCCAACTACATGGTTCCAGGTTCAGTCCCACTGTGTGGCATCTTGGGCAAGTGTCTTCTACTATAGCCTCGGGCTGACCAAAGCCTTATGAGTGGATTTGGCAGACAGAAACTGAAAGAAGGTTGCTGTATATATATGTATATGTTTATGTGTGTGTGTCTGTGTTTGCCCCCACACCACCTGCCCTGCCATCTCTTGACAACCAATGTTGGTGTGTTTACATACCCGAAACTTAGTGGTTCGGCAAAACGGATCGACAGAGTAAGTACTAGTCTTACAAAGAATAAGGTCCTGGAGTCAGTTTTGTTCAACTAAAGGCACTGCTTCAGCATGGCGGCCATCAAATGACTGAAACAAGCAAAAGAATAAAAGAAAGAAATGGGATCAGTCAAGTACTGGAATTCATGGAATTCGCTAACTTCCTCGCTTCAAAAGTGTTGGCCTTGTGTAAACCAAAACAAGGTTTACAAAACCTTTACCACACTGAGTAAAAGGCTCAGTGACACTTGATCTCTCTCCACATTCTGTATCAGCAAGGCTGACATCATCTTTCAAGCTTTTAAGGTCTTTAAAAAGAAGTATCGGTTGGGCTCTGGGGTCGATGTAATCAACTTACCTCCTCTCCTGAAATTACAAGATATGTGCCAGAATTTAAAATCAGTATTATTAGCTCTGGCTTTTAGCATTCCAAGCTCAAATTTCCTTGATGTCAGCTTTGTAACAATGTCTTCATGGTGCCAGATGGTGAAGTTTTTTGGTTAATGGTGCTACTTACCAAAGAGATCATTTTTGTTCTTTATATTTTTATTTTCTTTTTGTTTTTATATTTATTCCCAATATGTATTTGATTTTTTTTTTTTGCCATAAAGGCACAGGCATGGCTGTATGGTAAGAAGTTTTGTTCCCCAGCAACATGGTTCTGGGTTCAGTCCTACTGAGTGGCATTTTGGGCAAGTATATTCTACTTTAGCCCAGGGCCAACCAAAACCATGTGAATGGATTTGGTAGACTCAAACTGAAGGATTACCATTGTATATGAGCATATCATCATCATCAGCATCATTATCATCACCATCTTCATCGCCGTCATCATCATCATCATCATGTAAAGTCTGTTTTCCGTGCTGGCATGGGTTGGACGGTTTGACAGGAGCTGACCCATCAGAGAGCTGTCCAAACTCCAATTGTCTGTTGTGGAATGGTTTCTACAGCTGGCCAACCACTTTACAGAGTGTGCTGGGTGCATTTTATATGGCACCAGCACCTGCAAAGGACATGCCTGTATGTATGGATGACTGCAATAGTGTGTCTTTGACTCTGCGTTTGACAACTGAGACCTGTTGGATAAATACCAGACTTTAACCAAATAAGCCCTGATGTTAATTTCTTTGACTAAAATTCTTCAAGGTGATGCCCCAGCATGGCCACAGTCTAATGACTGAAACAAGTAAAAGACAAAAGATAAAATATAAAATATCCATTAACTGTGATCTTTGTGAATATGTTGAAAATGAATCGGAATGTGAAACCATTTTGAGGCACAGGAGTGGCTGTGTGGTAAGAAGCTTGCTTCGCAAACACATGGTTCCAGGTTCAGTCCTGCAGAATGGCACCTTGGGCAAGTGTCTTCTACTATAGCCTCAGGCCAACCAAATCCTTGTGAATAATTTGATAGATGGAAACTGAAAGAAGCCCATTGTATACATATATACACAAATATATATTTATGTATTTGTGCGTGTCTGTGTTTGTTGCTCCGCCATCGCTTGACAACTGATTTTAGTATGTTTAAGCCCTGAAACTTAGCAGTTCAGCAAAAGATACCAATAGAATAAGTGCTAGGCTTACAAAGAATAATTCCTGGGGTTGATTTCTTTGACTAAAGACAGTGCTCCAGCATGACCACAGTCAAATGGCTAAAACAAGTAAGACTAAAAGAACATCCCAGACAGAGAAGCAGCGAAATATTACTAATAATTCTTTCATAGATTTATATAAACAGGATTGTGTCAGTTCGGTATAATATCTTTCTTTAGTCTTTGAATGATGATAAATATTGATGATGTGGCTTATGCAAAGATGAAAAAAAAAACATTAATAATAATAATAAAAATAATAATAATAATAATAATAATGAAAAATAAATAAATAAATGATCAAATGAACATGTCATGTTGGTATTCTGAAATAATACTGAAAGAGAGAACTGATACATCATCATCATCATCATCATCATCATCATCATCATCATCTTCACCATCACCATCATCCTCATTATCCTCATCATCATCGTCATCATCACCATCGACAGCAGCAGCAGCATTGCCATCATCTTCATCATCACCTTCACCATCATCATCATCATCATCATCATTATCCTCATCACCACCATCACTATCATCATCACCATCACCATCACGATCATCATCATCATCATCACAATAATCATCATCATCATCAACATCATCACCACCATCATCATCACCATCACCAACATCATCATCATCATCTTCACCACCACCATTATCATTACCATCACAATCATCATCATCATCATCACCATCATCGTCATCATCATCACCATCATCGTCATCATCATCATCATCATCATCATCATCATCATCACCATCATCATCATCATCATCATCATCATCATCATCATCATCATCATCACAATCTCATCATCATCATCACCATCATCGTCATCATCATCACCATCATCGTCATCATCATCATCATCATCATCATCATCACCATCATCATCATCATCATCATCACCATCAGCATCATCATCATCATCATCATCATCATCATCATCACAGTCATCATCATCATCATTACCATCATCATCATCATCATCATCATCACCATCAACATCATCATCATCATCATCATCACAGTCATCATAATCATCATCATCACCATCAACATCATCATCACCAACATCACCATCACCATCATCATCATCATTATCATCCCTGTTATATGTTTCCTGATATTTAATCTTCTGAATGTACTCTATTGTACTCTGATTATTTACCAATTTATCAGATCAGCAAAGCAAAGCCACTCAGATTGCCAGCTTATACAAATATTAAAAAAAAAAACTATTCAAAATAGTTTTTTCTCAGACAGATGCTGAAAAATATTTTTAAAATTTATAAGTTCTTAGAAACCTTTTTATTGGTTTTTTCTTGAATAAAAGATTGAAATATAAGTTTTCCATAATGTATCCCAAAATCAAAACAAAGATGTTAGGCATAGAACCAAACCTGAGTGTAGTTTCCTATTGCTGAGTAAAAGATCTTTACCGTTTCTCCTTTATTTTTTAATGGAGAGAAAAACCCTCTTTGCATCTGGTCAACTGGGAAAGAAAGGAATAAAAGAATGGAGACAAACCATGGAAGAGGAATCTGTTCTAAGTCTTGCTGAAGAGAGAAATGATATCTTTGGTGCCAGTGAATGAATAAGAGAAGAGAGAACTCTTTGGCCCTTCCAAGGATAAGAAACCCTCTCTGATGATGGTGCCATGATAAAATATGCCCAGTACATTCTGTACAGTGGTTAACAAATAGGAAGAGACTACAAAAGGTTGAGAGGCCTTTTAGCCTGTCTGATAATGCGACAACTTTTCTAGTGGTGACTCTATGATAAAAATGCCCCAAGAACCTGCTATAGAGTGATTGGATTAGGCAGGGCATCTAACCATAGAAACCATGTCAGAAAATGTATCTCATGAGTGAGACCTGAGTTTCAATCCATCTAACAGTGATGTGTAATTCAAAGAAAACTGACTCAGAGCAGAACAATTCATCTAACTCGTGTCAGCATGGGAAAATGGACATTAAAATAATGAGGTTGACAACAAGGGTGATGAAAGTCTATATAGGTGACTAGGCTGTATTCAACTCAACAAGACATTTAAACATCTCAGAGGGGCACAGTTCTATATTTAAGAGATTAGGAATTATGTACATTATTTACATTATTTACATTTGACAGATATTTATCCTCATCTTGTTTGTTGTTAACACAGTGTTTCAGTTGATATACCCTCTGGCCTTCATTAGGAGCCTTGGGGAAATTTCGTAGTGGTTAAAATTACAGGCTACTAACCCCAAGATTCCGAGTTTGATTCCAGGCAGTGACCTGAATAATAATAATAATAATAATAATAATAATAATGATAATAATATGTCGTTGTGGAATACGAATCTCCAATTATACCACTCTAATGGAGTACTTGCCTCAGAAAATATAAACATCAACTGTGGAATTTTTCAAGGTGACTCACTTTCACCTTTAATATTCTGCATAGCCCTAATACCCCTTACAAGTGAATTAAACAGAACAGGGTATGGGTATAAAATTGCCAATAAAAAAATAAGCCATCTATTTTATATGGATGACTTAAAACTTTATGGTAAAGACAATAATGAACTTGAAGGCCTATTGCGCACCGTGAAAGCATTCAGCGATGACATCGGGATGGAGTTTGGACTTGAGAAGTGTGCCAAGGCCACTTTCCAGAAAGGGAAAGTGAAGACCACAAATTCAGTCGTGTTAGATGTTGACACAGTCATAAGAGAGCTTGAGCAAGAACAAACATACAAATATTTAGGGATAAATGAAGGCTCTGGTATTCAGCATGCAAGCATGAAAGAGAAAATCAGGAAGGAATGTTATAGGAGAGTTCGTGCAGTCCTGAAATCTGAACTAAATGCACGTAACAAGGTGTTAGCTATAAATTCCCTAGCAGTTCCAGTTGTTACTTATAGCTACAATGTGTTGAACTGGAATATGAGTGAAGTAAAGAATATAGATAGAAAAATACGCAAGCTGCTGAGTTGTAATAGGATGCACCACCCAAAGGCAGACGTAGATCGCCTTTACCTTCCCAGAGCCCAAGGAGGTCGAGGCCTGATCCAATTTGAACTAGCTTACAAAACAACCACAATTGGACTGGCCAAATATCTCGAAATATTGAATGACTGGATGCTAAAGCTCGTGGAAAATCACGAGAGACGAAAGAAGCTTCATTCTATCATCAAGGAAAGCAAAAAATTTGCTATTGATCTCGTGCAGGATACCCAAACTGAACAACCCGAGGGAAGTATGGCAACTATTGCTGCAAAGAACGTGAAAATGATGGCAATGAAAAAAGCGCACGAGCAATTGGCTGATAGGTGGGAGGAGAAACCTCTGCACGGCAAATATGTGACCCGCAGCAGACAAGCTGATGTTGACCAGAAGCAAACCCATCAGTGGGTGCGGAGCTCAGGGCTAAAAGCAGAGAGTGAAGGTTTCATCCTGGCTGCTCAAGACCAAAGCCTATCAACCCGGAACTACCAGGCCAATGTGATGAAAAATGGAGCAGACCCAAAATGCCGATTCTGCAACGACATGATTGAAACAGTGGACCACCTAATCTCTGGATGTAAAGTCTTAGCACCAGTGGAGTATAAATTAAGACATGACAGAGTTGGCCAATATCTCCACTGGCTAATAAGTCGGCATTACAATATCAAAACTGCCGACAAGTGGTATAATCACCACCCTGAGGCTGTAACTGAAGGAGAAAATGTAACCATTCTGTGGGACTTTCCAGTACATACAGACCGAATCATCAAGGCCAATAAACCAGATATTGTTGTGAAAGACCAAAACAATAAAGTTTGCATATTGATCGACATGAGCATCCCCTGTGATCATAATATCTCAGCGAAAGAGTTTGACAAGCTCAGAAATTATAAAGACCTACTCATTGAAATTGAGAAAATGTGGCATCTCAAGGCAGTTACAATACCAGTGATCGTAGGAGCACTAGGAATGATCAAGAAGGGAACCGAAAATTATATGAGAATGATCCCTGGCTTACCATCCCTGCAAGAAGTGCAAAAGATTGTCTTAACTGGTACATCACACGTATTGAGAAGAGCATTGTCGATGTGAGAACTGTTGCTGCTCATGTATTTTAATTTAACTTTAAAAAAAAAAAATTAAAAAAATGAACGAACTACTGAGTTTGGTTTAATGGCCTACCAATATACACTATGAGTTTCTTTGCCCTAGGAGTCGGGGAGACACTCGGCAAGAAATGGAAGAAAATTTGAAGAAGAAAAAAAAATAGTAATAATAATAATAATAATAATAAAAATAATAATAATAATAATAATAATAGTAATAACATTGAAAAATACCTTAGGAATGAGAACCCAGGTTCAAAATTTCCTCCAAGACACCTGATGAAGGCTGGTGGGTATATTATCCAAAACATTGTGTTAACAACAAACAGGATGAGGACAAATAGCTGTCAAATGTAAATGATGTAAATAATGTAAATAATGTATCTCCGTGGGGATTCCTAAGGGAGCAAGACCTTTCTCTACTTTTATGTCATTAATTGCTTGATCATGTTGCAATCAAATATTTAACCAGTCAACTAATTAATTAATTAATTGTTTGATTAATTGTTCAGTTAGTTAATCAATCTTTTAGGTTTGTCAAAGTCCTTTTGTCCCCATTTGCGGCCCTATCAATGACAAGCCCACTCTGTTCCTATAAGATGTTGGAGTACATCATTTTATATAGACTCTAGCCTCAGATCTGTAAAGCTCTGTAAAAGATAATGGTCAGGGTTCTCCTTTTTATTTGTTTTGTTATTTTTTTTTGTTATTTTTTTCTGGGACGGAAGGGCACCAACTATGACCTTTTATTTTTGTTAAGGTCTCAAAACTGATGGGTGAAAGGGATGAATTTAATCTCAAACCAGGTGCCTGGTCTATTTAATGCTTGCAACAGATTTAATGCTTGCAACCGCCTCTAATGAACATTTGTTGGTGTTAAATTGGTCGACAGATTGCACAAAATAATATTCATAGAAAACAATTATGTGTGTTTGTGTATGGTTAAGAAACTCCCTTTGCAATCACAATGTTTTTGGGTTCAGTCCCACAGTGCGACACCTTGATTCCCATGCCAACCAAAGCAATGTGAGTGAATCTTGTAGATAGAAACTATGTGAAGGCTTGTGTGAGTATGTATGTGTGTATCTTTCAGTTTGTGCTGCTACCACAGCTTGACAAATGGTGTTCGCTTGTTTATCTGTCCATGAATTAGCAGTCCAACAAAAAGATACTGATAAAATAAGTAGCAGATTAAAAAACAAAAAAAAGAAATTCTTGGGTTCATTTATTCAACTAAACCAGTGCCTTGTAAACCAGTATGCTGTGACACACTGGTGTGCCATGAGACGATGCTGGGTGTGCCACAAGATGATACTAGATGTGCTATGACATGAGGCTAGGTGTGCCACGAGATAATGATAGGTGTGCCACAAAACGATGCTTGTTGTGCCATGAGATGGTGCTAGGTGTCCCATGGGATGATGCTAGGTGTTCCACCATACGATGATAGGGGTGCCATGAGGTGATGCTGGTTGTGCAACAGTGTCACCTGAATATGACTTTTTTCCCTATACTTTTAAGTATAATTTTAATTCAGGTGTGCTGCCAAATTTTGAAAAGAATATAAGTGTACTGGTAGTTAAGAAAGTTTGCAGAGCACTGAACTGGACAACTGAATGTGGTGCCCCAGCATGGTCACAATGCTATAACAGGACCTAGTAAAAGATAAATCATATATCAGAGGTGAGTACCAAGTAAGATGTTTGATAACGATGTTTGATAACAGGTTGTAACCATTCCAGTGCTGACCTTGAGAAATTCACGAACAATAACACAGACTTAGGTTTCTCAATAACAATACGTTGTGCTCCTAAAAAATATCAATATTCCTATAAGATACGATGCCTATTTCTGGCAGCAGAGTAAAATGAAAGATCTCGAATTAAGTTCATTTATACTGATGCAAATATTGCCATAGGATAGATGCATAATTGATGCATGTATATGCAGAGGTGCAACACTTAGCAGACAATGGGTGCAGAAAACTGAACAAATGAAGAAGCCCCTTTTCATGAATAAGGAGCTTAAAAGAGATATTATGTATAGAAATTATACTCAAAGGTTAGTGAAAGGAAAGTGGTGGCTATCTTATTTCATCTTGCTATGCATTGTAGCCAGTTTTCTTCTGAGTGAAGAGAAAGAAAAAATCTAGCAAAAGGAGGGGGTATAAACTTGAAAAGAAACCAGAGATATCAGAAAGGAAAGACAGGTATAGGGAAAGACGAGGTAGATAGGGAGAGAGAGAGAGAGAGAGAGATAAGGAGAAGGATGGATGGATGGATTGATAGATAGATAGATAGATAGATAGAGAGAGAGAGAGAGAGATGAATGGATGGACGGATGGATAGATAGATAGATAGATAGATAGATAGAGAGAGAGAGAGAGAGAGAGAGATAGATGGATGGATGGATGGATAAAATGTATGCTGGTTGGAATGTAGTTAAGTAGGTAAATAGATGTTAAATAAACAGGTACATGTGTGTATTTATATTTCTGTATGTATGTGTGTGTGTGTGTGTGTGTATATATATCTGTATGCATATATAAGGTGTGTATATATATATGTGTGTGTACATTATATATACATTAATCCCAACTTTTCTTTCATATATATATATATATATATATGTATGTATGTATGTATGTATGTATGGATGGATGCATGTATGTATGTATGTATGTATGTATGCATAAATGCATATATATGTTTGTATATGTATGTATATATAAACATATGGGTATATATGTGTGTGTGTAAACAGTATACATGTATATATGTGTATGTATAGTAAACAGTATACATATATGCCTATAAATGAAGCAAATGATGACAAACCAGCAGATCTTTTCAAGAGAAATTTGGAAAGACAGAATTTCTTTGGTTAATCTGAAAGGTATTCATTCTATTGATAATGTGGAAAAAAAATGCAATTCTTTGACAACTTTGAAAGGCACCAATTCTGCAGACAAATCATGAAGGCACATATTTATCGAACAATTTGAGAAGTCAGCAAATCTTTTGACAAATTGGAAGATGAGCAATTCCGTAATCTATTGACAATATGGGGAATCTCCTGGAATTCTATTGTTAAGTTAGAAAGTCAGTTTTAGTGATAACTTGGAATGGAGTATTTTTGTTGAAATTTGGAAAAATAACAATATATAAGAACATCTAAGTGAAGCGGTATCTATTGACAAAACAGAAAAACAGCGATTTTATTGATGAATTAAATAGTTCAATGAGTAATTTTGTTGAAATTTTGGGAAGACAGCGTCTCATCATTTCAAACTATTTTCCAAAATCAATGAATTGTGAAATCAATTAAATAATGGTAAATAAATCTTCTTAATGACTCCAACTGGATTTTCATTTTTTTTTCTGCTTCATACACATGAAAAAATAGATATTATATATGTATATTATATATGTGTGGTAAGAAGCTTGCTTCCCAACCACATGGCTCTGGGTTCAGTCCCACTGCATGGAACCTTAGGCAAGTGTCTTCTGCTATAGTCTCAGGCTGACTAAAGCCTTGTAAGTGGATTTGGTAGATGGAAACTGAAGCCGATAGTAGTTAAACATGCACATATATTAATGTGTGTCTTTGTGTCTCTGTTCGTCATACCCCTACCACCACTTGACAACTGGTATTAGTGTGTTTGCATTGCATTCCCATAACTTAGCAGTTTGGCAAAAGAGATTGATAGAATAAAAATCATGCTTAAATAAAATAAGCACTGGGGTTTATTCATTCAACTAAAAATTCTCAAAGGCAGTGCCCCAGCATGGCCACAGACTGAAACAAATAAAATATAAAAGACATACATAAAACAGATCAAAGAGGAAAATGATTCCATCACTTTTTAAACAGAATCTGAACAAATTTCTTCAAGGAATACCAGATAAGCCCCCTACACCTGGATACAACTCACACAAGAACTCCCTACTCAAATGGACCATGATACCACAAAACTTAATTTTAAAAGAATTTAGATAATCCTATCAGGTGGTGCCATCAGGTCAGACATGGCCTGGACTAATCTTTGGTCGAAACATATCTAAGTTATCTGAAGCTATCTGAGTTATATATATATATATATATATATATATATATATATATATATAATATATATATATACATACATATATATATAGCATCAAAATCACCACCATCATCATCATCATTTAACATCCATTGTCCATGCTGGCATAGGTTGGATGGTTTGACCAGAGTTGGCAAGCTGAAAGGCTGCACCAGACTCCAGTCTGATTTGTCATGGTCTTCTACAGCTGGATGCTCTTCCTAACAGTAACCACTCCAAGAGTGTAATGGGTGCTTTTATGTGCCACTGGCATGGGTGCCATTTGTGTGACACCAGTATCTGCCACAACTGCGATTTTACTTGGCTTGATGGGTCTTCTACTCAAGCACGACATAATGCCAAGGTCTCAGTCATTCATCCTTGCCTCCATGAGGCCCATCACTTGAAAGGTGCTTTTCATGTGCCACTGGCATCACCCACTTTGCCTCTGTGATGCCCAATGCTCGAAAGGTGGCCGGCATCGGCCACAACTATGATTTCACTTTAGGATATTGTCAAAGGTCTCAGTCACTGGTCATTGTTGCCTCTGTGAGACCCAAAGTTCAAAGATCATGCTTCACCACCTCATCCCATGTCTTCCTAGGTCTAACTCTTCCACAGGTTATCTCCACAGTTAGAGATCGGCACTTCTTTACACAGCTATCCTCATCCATCCACATCACATGACCAGACCAGTGTGGTCATCTCTTTTGCACACCACATCCAATGCCTCTTATGCCCAACTTTTCTCTCGAAATGCTTACACTCTGTCGAACATGTACACTGACATTGCACATCCAATGAAGTACACTGGTTCCATTTCTTTCAAGCCTACACATGTCCTCAGCTGTCACAGCCCATGTTACACTGCTGTGTAGCATAGGTGTTTACACACAGGCATCATACAATCTGCCTTTCACTCTGAGGGAGAGGCCCTTTGTTGCCATCAGAGCATCCACCTCCACTACCAACTTGGTCACCCAGATAACAGAAGCTATCTACTGCCTCTAGCTTACCCACCTGGCAGTTAATGGAGTCTATTTTCTGTACATTTTCAGTGTTTATTATACCTGAGCATCTTCCACACACAAAAACTAGTTTCCCTGTTAACCTTCCCCTGATATTGTTGCACCTCTTGTGTGTCCATAGCTTACACTGGATACATCTTTTTTCTACCTATTCTTTCTACCTACACCTTTTCTACAGATCGAGTAGGGCCATCTACCTGAAGAGATTTGTAATTTATCTACCCACTTAGTTACTAAGACCTTGGTTTTTGCTAGGTTAACTTCGATTCTAGACCTTGCTTCCATACCTGAAACTCCTCTAAGTCTGGTAGTGATTCAGCTATAAGTACAAGGTCATCAGCATAGAGGATCTCCCAGGGGCAGCCTGTCTTGAATTCCTCTGTTATTGCCTGGAGGTCTATGAGGAACAAGAAGGGCTGAGGACTGATCTTTGGTGAACTCTTACTTGTATCCTGAATTCTTTGCTGTACTCGTCAATCCTCACTTTCACCAACCACTCATCTATCCCTAGTTTCCACACTGACCACCAGATAAGGGACTGGAAGACACTGTCAAAGCTTTCTCCAACAAAAAGTCAACAAAAGCCAAGTACAGAGGTTTATCTTTGGCTATGTATTTCTCCTGCAGCTGCCTTACTAGAAATATAGCATCAGTGGTGCTTCTCCCTGGCACCAAGCCAAACTGCATCTCATCTAGACTAACTCTCTCCATAATTAGCTGGGCTATGAGACTCTCCATTACTTTCATCACCTGATCCAGCAATTTGATACCTCTGTAATTATTTCTATCTAAGGCATCACCTTTACCTTTGTAGCAGTTGACTATGGTGCTGCTACACCGGTCATTGGCTATGACTCCTTTGTGAACCACCTGATTTACAATACTGGTAACTAGACCAAAACTGACACCACCAGATATTTTAAGCATCTCAGTGGTACTTTCTGATGGCTGGGGGCTTTCCCTGTCATCATATCCTTAATTGCTTTATCTACCAAGGTACTGTCAATTTAGATAGCTGCTCCCTCAACTGGGTCAACATTTGGTAGATTCTCCTCCTCCCATTCATTCTTCACATTCTGCAGTCTTTCATAATGGCATTTCCAAGCCTCTTTCTTTGCAGAATCATTAAATGCAAGTGCACCATCATCCATGCGGACACATTTCTCTCCAACGACATCACAATTTTCTCTCACGCACTGTCTTGAAATCCGAAACACTTCAACTCTTTGGCCTTCACATCTCTGAACATAAGCAAAGTTCTTTTCTGATTCTCCCTTGGCTAGACATACCTGTCTCCTAGCTTTCATTCTGGCTATCTGATACAGTTCCATGCTAGCCCAACTCTTCCAGACCTGTTTCTTTGCTCTAAAGCACTGTCTACAGCATCGTTCCACCACCATGTCACACTAGGTCTGGATGGGTCTTTGCACCAGCTGCAGATTTGATCTGTGGCACTCAGCAATCTGTCCTGCAGGAATTCCCAGTTACCTCTACATCACAAATCTGTAGTTCTTCCTCCCTCTCATCAAATTTCTCAATTAGAATGTCCCTAAATTACTGACCATATGAAAGGTCCTTAAGCTTCCAAATCCTTCTTTTTCAGATTGCTCTGCTTCTTGGCATCCTTCTGGCTTGGAGTTTAAAGTCACTAATGACTAGTCTATGTCTAATGAGAACATAACTGATCAATGCTATGAATATAAGTATATATATAAGTATAAATGAAATGAATATAAGTATATGTATTGTCCGTTTGATGGAAGACTTCTATAAATGGCTGAAGATTGCTCATCATTTTGAAACTAATGTAATACTTACAATGTTTAATAAAATGAAGTAGCATGCAACGATCGTACCAAATTACCGAAGATGTACTTGTTGCTTATTTTGATTATATGTATATATATATATATATATATATATACACACACACACACACACACACATATCTCTTTTCTCTTTTTCTCTTTTTACTTGTTTCAGTCATTTGACTGCGGCCATGCTGGAGCACCGCCTTTTAGTCGAGCAAATAGACCCCAGGACTTATTCTTTGTAAGCCCAGTACTTATTCTATCGGTCTCTTTTTGCCGAACCGCTAAGTGACGGGGACGTAAACACACCAGCATTGTTTGTCAAGCAATGCTAGGGGGACATACACAAACATACACACACACACATATATATATACATATATACGACAGGCTTCTTTCAGTTTCCGTCTACCAAATCCACTCACAAGGCATTGGTCGGCCCGGGGCTATAGCAGAAGACACTTGCCCAAGATGTCACGCAGTGGGACTGAACCCGGAACCATGTGGTTGGTTAGCAAGCTACTTACCACACAACCACTCCTGCGCCTATATGTATACATATATACAAATTATTTTACTCATATTATTTATCATTATCTTCCCTTCTCATATTAAATTATTTTAAACCATTTAACTCTAGTTCCACTTCTTTCATAAACTCAGTAACCTCATCTGGTTTATATATTTTTGTTTTATGCTTTTCTTGGCTTCTTTATTTATTATACAGTTCTCTTATTTCAGGCAATTTATACAAATTGCCAAACGATTGCTTCTGAAGTTGACAAGAAATTTAAAGAAAGCTAATGTAAAAGAAAAGAGAAAAATAACCTTCCAATGAAGAGAAAAATAAAAAATTCCTTAAAAATCATTATAAATGAAGAATTAGTATAAAAACATTTTATACATTGTAGAAAAAATCTGGTAACTTTGACTTGATATGCTTATATGTGTGTGTGTATCTTTCTATCTTTCTACATACCTGTGTATGTATGTATGTATGAACGTATGTATGTATATAAATGTATGTATGTATGTATGTATGTATGTATGTATCTATCTATCTATCTATCTATCTACCTTTTTATCTATTTATCTCTCTGTCTATCTATCTATATATATGTATACTCTTTTACTCTTTTACATGTTTCAGTCATTTGACTGCGGCCATGCTGGAGCACCACCTTTAATCGAGCAACTCAACCCCGGGGCTTATTCTTTTGTAAGCCCAGTACTTATTCTATCGGGCTCCTTTGCCGAACCGCTAAGTAACGGGGACATAGACACACCAGCATCAGTTGTCAAGCAATGCTAGGAGGACAAACACACACACGCATATATATATATATATAGACATATATATGACGGGCTTCTTTCAGTTTCCGTCTACCAAATCCACTCACAAGGCTTTGGTCGGCCCGAGGCTACAGTAGAAGACACTTGCCCAAGGTGCCACGCAGTGGGACTGAACCCGGAACCATGTGGTTGGTAAAAAAGCTACTTACTACACAGCCACTCCTGCACCTAGATTGATAGAGAGATAGAAAGATAGAAAGATAGATATAGATATATGCGTATATATATACACATATATTTACATGCACACTCACACACACCCATACACATACATATACATACATATATATGTATGTATATAGATATGTATATATATGTATATACATATATATATGCATACATATTCACATATATATGTGTATGCATATATATTTATATTAGTTTGTGTGTACATATATATTATCTATCTATCTATCTATCTATCTATCTCTATCTATCTATCTATTAATCTATCTATCTATCTATCTATCTATCTATCTATATATCTATCTATCTAACTATCTATCTATCTCTATACATACATTTTCATATATGAATATATGTGCACACACATATATACAAATAGGCACATGTACAGATGCACATGCATATGCACACATGCAAACACACCCTACATGCTTGTATGTAAAGTCATAAATATATATAAATATATATATACACACACATATATACATGTATGTGTATGTATAATATATATATATACATATATATATGTATAAGTATATATATATATATATATATATATATATATATATGCATAGATAGATGTATACACATGCATACATTGGTGTGTGCATGGCTAAAGTATTTGGTGACAAATTTCTCATTTGAAAGTAATAGTTTTAATGAAATGGAATCAAATTCCAAGATAGCAAGAATCTTTCAGATCTAATCAATGCAGATAATCTTTCAACAGATTCAATGAATCTATTGGAAGAAGGCAACGTGTTGTTGTTTACGCTGTTGTTGTTGCTGTTGTTGTTGTTGCTGTTGTTGTTGTTGTTGCTGTTGTTGTTGCTTTGACTGTGCTGTTAGGCATAGGACAGCTGAATACTGAAGGACAAACCAATTACTTCTTTCACTATCTCTCTCTCTCCCTCTTTGTCTTTTATCTTTTTCTTTTTCTTTCTTTATCTGTTTATCTGTCTGTCTCTCCTCTATCAATCTAGCTACTATCTATCTATCTATCTATCTATCTATCTATCTATCTATTATCTATCTATCTATCTATCTATCTATCTATCTATCTATCCATCCATCTATCTATATATATATATATATAATATATATATACACACACATATATACATGTATGTGTATGTATAATATATATATATACATATATATATGTATAAGTATATATATATATATATATATATATATATATATATGCATAGATAGATGTATACACATGCATACATTGGTGTGTGCATGGCTAAAGTATTTGGTGACAAATTTCTCATTTGAAAGTAATAGTTTTAATGAAATGGAATCAAATTCCAAAGATAGCAAGAATCTTTCAGATCTAATCAATGCAGATAATCTTTCAACAGATTCAAATGAATCTATTGGAAGAAGGCAACGTGTTGTTGTTTACGCTGTTGTTGTTGCTGTTGTTGTTGTTGC
>NC_043009.1:28248235-28258235 GCF_006345805.1 Octopus sinensis | reverse complement strand
TATATATCTATATGTATATATATGTATATATATATTCATAAACATATATATGTGTACATATACAAATATATATACATATGTATACATACATATAGATATATACATATACATATATAATATGAATATATATATATGTGAATATATATATATATATACATATACATATTTGCATATACATACATATATATGTATATTTATACATATATATGTATATATATATATATATGAATTTGTATATATTTGTGTATACTCACAAGTATATATGTTAAAGCAGAATAATACCTAGTGGCGGTGATGGTGGTGGTGGTAGTAGTAGTAGTAGTAGTAGTTGTTGTTGTTGTTGTCGTTGTTGTAGTTGTTGGAGGTGGAGGAAGAAGTGGTAGAAGCGGAGAATAAGGATTAGTAGTAGGAGCAATTGTAATAGTAGTAGCAGCAACAGCAGTTGCAGTAGTAGTGGCGGTAGCAGCAGCAGCAACAGTAACGAAACAACTGGAAAAAAAAATTTTTTTTTCCTAAATGTATATAATAATATATTAAAAAAATAAATAAATAAATGTCATTTAACACAAATTTTCACGATGAAAAGGAGACAAGTAATGAGGAAAAAAAAAATTAGTTTAAAAAAAAAGAGATAAATATTCAAGAAAAAATAAAAAAAAAAAATAAATAATCAACCCAGAAAAACGCATAAGGGAAAAGAATAATAAAATACAATAAGAAAAACATGCTTAAGGAATTCTCAAGACACCGAAAAGCCTTCAGTGAAGTTAATCAAAGACATCAAAAATTGATTCTTATAATAAATGAAAAAGAAAAACCTTACCAAAATCTTGGCGTCATAAATACTCACCAGATTATGTGGCGTAGTTCACTGTTGCTGTGTTGTTTATTTGTTTATTTAATGTTTGTTTGTGAATGGTTTTTTTTTGTTTCTTATTTTACTTTAAAGAATATATTTTAAAATCTAGTTTTGTTGTGGAGATATTTGTATGTTATTTTATTGTGTTTTATTGTGTTTTATAGTATTTAATTGTATTTTATTTGTTTTTCTTTTTTTTCGTTTTGGGTGGTTGTTTTTAAAAGATAAGAGAATAAAACCAATTTTAAATTGAAGAAGAAACGAAGAACGAATAAATATAAATCAAAAGAAGAAGATTTGGAAAGGAAGATTATAATACTTGGAAGTTATATGGGAAACAAAGTTGCTTGTGGATTATACCATCTTCCCTGTAACTCATAAATGCCATCGTCATCATTTTTGCCGTTGTTGCTGTTGTTACTGCTGTCACCAACATCATCATCATCATCATCATCAAGGTTGTCATCGTTATCATAATCAGAGGTGGTGGCAAAACCAATGACATCATGATCATTCTTGTCGTCGTCGTTGTTGTCACTTTCATCATCATCATCATCATCCTCATCGGCATCATAATCCTTCGCATCATCATCACTGTCATCGCCTTCATCGTCCTCACCATTAGCATAATCATTGTGATTGCCATCAGCAGCAGCAACAGCAACATCATCATAGACTTCGTTACCATCATCATTATTGTTGTCATCTACATCATCATCATCATCATTGTCATCGTTGTCATCATCATCATCATCATTGTCATCATCATCACAGCTATCATCACCATCATCAACATCATTATCTTCACCAAAATTTTGCTGGCCTTGCACTGAAATTTGAAGCCAATATTTTTGGGAACACAAATTGAGATCAACATTATTAATTGTAGCCCTTGCCTCAAATCTTTTGTACCTTTGTGACAATATCCTATGTATATGGCTAATTCTTTATTCCATTAATAGCTTCAACAGAGGGTATGGCCATGCTGAAGCAATGCCATGCGGATATCTAGGATGATGAATATTTTACTCTAATCACCTGGATCACCTGGATCAGGCTGGCTGTCTGGTGCCAAGTCAGCTCCACTGGCCATAACATTTGCTCCATTCCCCTCATGTTTTCACCGTTCTCTTCCACATTATTCCAAACATTTTTTCTTAATCATCTTTTTGCATTATCAGAGGTCTTCCAAGTCGTCTCTTTCTCTCACGTGGGTACCACCCGACAACTGCACAGGTCCATCGACCATCTGTGAACCTTGTGACATGACTGGCCCATCGTAACTTTACCAGGTGGGATTCAGTGACAACATCCTTCACTCCAGTTTTATCCCAGAATCTCTTAATTCTGGATGTGATCTCTAAATGAATTTCCCAGCCTTGACTTTTCCATGGCTCACTGCACCATAAGCAGACGTTCTTCTCCCTTCGTCAAGGCTCAAGTCTCTCATGCATATCGCATTGCATGCAAGGCCGTGCTGTTGAAGTGACTGATGCAAGTTGCCTTGCCTAGGGTCGCCTTCAGCACATCCTTCACCTGGTTGAATGCACTCCATCCATTTTAGTCTAATAATATATTTAAGTTGACCCAAAGACAATGAGGACAAGCGAAATAGAAAAATCTAAACAATAGATCATTATCACCACCATCATCATCATCATCATCACCGCCATCATCACTATCATTACCATCATCATCATTATTGTTGTCATCTACATCATCATCATCATCATTGTCATCGTTGTCATCATCATCATCATCATTGTCATCATCATCACAGCTATCATCACCATCATCAACATCATTATCTTCACCAAAATTTTGCTGGCCTTGCACTGAAATTTGAAGCCAATATTTTTGGGAACACAAATTGAGATCAACATTATTAATTGTAGCCCTTGCCTCAAAATCTTTTGTACCTTTGTGACAAATATCCTATGTATATGGCTAATTCTTTATTCCATTAATAGCTTCAACAGAGGGTATGGCCATGCTGAAGCAATGCCATGCGGATATCTAGGATGATGAATATTTTACTCTAATCACCTGGATCACCTGGATCAGGCTGGCTGTCTGGTGCCAAGTCAGCTCCACTGGCCATAACATTTGCTCCATTCCCCTCATGTTTTCACCGTTCTCTTCCACATTATTCCAAACATTTTTTCTTAAATCATCTTTTTGCATTATCAGAGGTCTTCCAAGTCATCTCTTTCTCTCACGTGGGTACCACCCGACAACTGCACAGGTCCATCGACCATCTGTGAACCTTGTGACATGACTGGCCCATCGTAACTTTACCAGGTGGGATTCAGTGACAACATCCTTCACTCCAGTTTTATCCCAGAATCTCTTAATTCTGGATGTGATCTCTAAATGAATTTCCCAGCCTTGACTTTTCCATGGCTCACTGCACCATAAGCAGACGTTCTTCTCCCTTCGTCAAGGCTCAAGTCTCTCATGCATATCGCATTGCATGCAAGGCCGTGCTGTTGAAGTGACTGATGCAAGTTGCCTTGCCTAGGGTCGCCTTCAGCACATCCTTCACCTGGTTGAATGCACTCCATCCATTTTAGTCTAATAATATATTTAAGTTGACCCAAAGACAATGAGGACAAGCGAAATAGAAAAATCTAAACAATAGATCATTATCACCACCATCATCATCATCATCATCACCGCCATCATCACTATCATTACCATCATCATCAACATCATCATCATCAGCATCATCAGCATCAGCATCATCAGCATCACCATCATCAGCATAATCATGATCATGATCATCATCATCATCATCATCATCATCAGGAACAGCAGCAGCAGCATCATAATCATCATTCATCATCAGTATCATCATCATCATCATCATCATCATCATCATCATCACTACCACCACCAACCTTACTATCATCGTCATCATCATAGTCTTTGGTGTCATTCTCATCGTTAGCTTTGTCCTTCTCCTACTCTCCTCCTAATCATCATCATCCCCACCACTATCATTGGTAACATCACCATCATTATCATCATCATCATCATCAACCTTATAATCACTATTATCATCAATACCATTAGGATTATCAACATCATACACTCGTCTCTGTTATGATTATCCTCATCATCATCACCACTACCAACACCATCGTTGCTATTGCTGTCATCATCATCATCCTCACCCACATCATCATTATCAACAACAATGACAACAACACTTGTTTTTAACCATTTCCCAATTACCCTTATTTCCAACTTCAGTGCCATTAATTTCAAACATTCCATATTACCATTTTTCCATATTTCCATCCATATTTCACCAAAGCTTTCATTTGTTTCTGTTTATTTTTATTTATATATTTTTTCTAATCCCAAATTTTTCCAAAATCGAGAATTAAAAACAAAAATCACATTTCCATTCTTCCCTGTCCTCACCCCTACACTACACAACCCCACACCACATACCTTTCCACCCAGAATACCTCTCTTCCCTTTATCCACCTTCTCCACCCCCGCCCCACCACCATCATTCTACAAATGAAATAGAGCAATAAGGAAAAAAAAGTTTAAAAAAAAGAGAATGCTTTAGATAAATGAGAACAATTTTCAATAAAAAACAACCCCAAAAACAGAAAATATTTTCTTTCTCCATTTCATGTCACTATTTTTTTATCTGTTTTTTATAATCTATTTTGTTTTAATGTTTGTTTTTTGTTGTTTTTTTTTGTTTATTCTCCACTTCCTTTTTACTTTGTCGGAAACGTGTTTTTTAGTCAAAGTTGTACGTTCGATAACTCTACAGTGAAACTGTAAAATGTAGGTGTTATCACTAGGTCACTATGCAAGCTTTCACATTTTCCCATACAATTAAACTTAAATTATGTCAACTGAAGAATTTGGAAGATTTTTATGAGAATCAGCAAAGCTTTTTGAATTGTTAGAGAGAATACCTCATGGTATTAGATCCTCCTGGTTTCTTTCGGTCAATCCGTCTGTTAGCTTTCACTCATAAGGTAAGGTAAGGATTGACCTGAGATTCTAGCAAAAGATACTTAAGTTACATATATATATATATATATATATATATATATATGTATGATTCACAATCAAGGTGCAGAAATGGTGTATTCTGAATGAACAAGGTAATGTAATCCGATGGTAGAAAGAATTCTGTGAATTAGGTACTCCAAAGTCAGGCGGAAGACCAGGGGATCCATGTGTTAATAGTAAATCCAAACAAACGAGGAACAAACACAAGAAAAACAACAACATGTGGATGTGGTACATGCAAATTGTGAGCAGACATTCTTTCCCTGAGCATCTGCTAATACTTTGCATGTACCATGTCCTCATGTTGTTATTTTACTGTGTTTGTTCAAGTGGGCTTGAACTTGGTATTCCTTTGTTTCAACTTTCAGTAGTGTATGATGTCACACTATAAATGCAATCCTTAGATGTACCTCATAAGTGCAGCATCCATAATCAATTCAAGTACTATGGATTGCATATATTGTGTAACATCATGAGTTGTCAAATACTGAAACATATGTAACATGCAATAAAGGAATATCAAGTTCAAAGCTATGTTCATTTCTCTCATTATTGATGCGATATTTGTATTATGTTATAATTTTCAAGCCACATAAGACTCTGTGTGATCACACGATGGTGAGAGATTAATGGGATTAACAATAAGAGCTGAAACCTGTACAGTAAAGCTGTTGTACATTGAGCACATCCATTCCAACTTGTATACAAGTACCAATGTATAGATATAGGCATACATACATGCATACATGCATATATACATACATGCATACATACATACATATATATACACACATACAGACATACACGCACAAACAAGCACACAGACATACACACACACACACATATATACATACATTCATACATACAGACAGACAGATATATAGGTTAGCTGTCCTACTGATGTGAATATCTCTTTAAAAATCAAAGAGAAAGAAGATGACTATGGATAACTCTTTTGAAACCTCCAGCTTCAACATCTGGATCACAAATTTACATTTATACCAATAATAATTAGTTTCGTAAGTAAATGCTTAACTGTCAATCTGGATAGGCTTGGATTTTTCAGAAAATAGTAATCCACCAACTGACTTGCACGTCACAAATGCGATTTGTAAGTGGAACAGTAAAAATATGCGAGACTTTTCTCAGGTTTAAAATGTGACATTGTTTTCGTTATCTACATTCCAATGATGGAGTTTTGTACTTTTGTTAGAAAACAGCCCCTTCTTCAAAGGATGAAATTAAATGATTAATTTGTGTAAATGGCCCTGAATTTTAGGTCACTTCACAGATTTGGTCCTACAACAGGGTAACGACGATATTGATGAGTATGATGATGATGATGATGGTGATGACGATGACGATGACGATGACGACGATGATGATGATGAGGTAAATAGGGACAACCATGATGATGATGCCGAAGCAGAGGAGGTAAATGCTGACAATGTTGAGGAGGGGGAGGAAGGAGAGAAGGAGGAAGAAGAGGAAGAGGCTGGTGGTGATTGGTAGCAAGGATGATGATGCCGAGGCGGATGAGGTAAATGCTGACAATGTTGAGGAGGAGGAGGAGGAGGGAAAGGTGGAAGAGACTGATGGTGATTAGTATTCACGTTAACAATGACAATGACGACAGTAGAAAAGATGACGATGGTGGTGATGAGGATGATGACAATGATGATGATGACAATGCTGATGATAGTGGTAATTACTCTCACAATGATGACAACTATTTTATGCTGACATCTGATCATTGAACATTTGCCAAACAATAAAAACAAACATAAATAAACATAAAAGAAAGGCAAAACATACATTGTAATTAGTTTTAAACTTTAATTATTATTTGCTCTTGGTCTCTGCTAATGTTGATGGGTTATATATTTGTTTATATTTTTCCTGTTTTTTGTTTTTTTAGTGAAGGGAAATTTTGTTGCTAATTTATATTTCTTTAATTTTTTTCCCCTGGATTTTATATATTTTTATTTATTTTTTACATCCATTACAAAATCTGGTACATTTTCTCATTTCCTGCTTAGAAAATGCACTCATACAGGCCTATATACATACATGTGTATACACATACATCATATGCTTACACAGCAATCATAAACACTCACACATACTCCACTCCTAGAGAAGTATAAATATACATACTTATATAAAACAAACACACACATATATATAGGCGCAGGCATGGGTGTGTGGTAAGAAGCTTACTCTTCCCAACCACATGGTTCCAGGTTCAGTTCCACCACGTGGCACCTTGGGTAAGTGTCGTCTACGATAGCCACAGGCCAACCAAAGCCTTGGAAGTGGATTTGGGAGACAGAAACTGAAAGAATCCCATATGTATATATATATATATATAGGTGCAGGCCAGAGCCTCCTGCGTGGGTTTGGTAGATTAAAACTGAAAGAAGTCTGTCGTATATATATATATATGTATTTATATATATATGCATATATATATGTGTGTGTATATATATATATATATATATAAATATGTATTATATATATACATATATATATCTACATATATATACACACACACGTATACACACACACATATATATATATATATATACATATATATATATATATATATATATATTATATATATATTATATATATATATATATAATACATATATATATAATCTACCTTTTTAATACTCAAATTCAAAGTCTGTTTCTGTTTGTGTTCTCTTTGATTTGCAACAATAGCAGAACATTGTGAAAATAAAATGTTTCAAAATGTACTCTTAAATACACTGACTTCTGATGAAAATAATAGATAAATAGACAGACAGACAACATATAGATAGATAGAGGAATAGATGGATAGATAGATAGATAGATAGATAGATAGATAGATAGAAACTTTCAACATAAAAAAAGTTATTCTGAATCATTCATGAATAACTTCAACACACACACACACACACACACACACACACACACTTATGGCCCCCTCTCTCCCTAACACAGACACCTAGATATCAACAGAGAAGAAAAGGGAGAAATCACATCATTTTTATGATTATATATTACGTCTTTCAAGTCAAACATATATAGCAGAGGGTATGTAGATAAATAGATATGTGGGTAGATGGATGGATTTTTGTTCAATTTTGCTTGGTTTATTTGTTTTTCTATGAATACTTTCAAATAAATAATCGTATTTATCATTTCTCACTGTAATCACCTTGTTTTAAGAAGGCATGTCAGTGCTTTTTTTTTCATTTCCAAAGCCCCATGAAAGAGAAGGTATTTACCTTGTCAAAAGAAGGTGTAAACAAGTACATGTAAGCTTTATTTGCCAATAAAGTGAAAGCATTTTCGATGTGATAAAAAACAGAATTGTTTTTATTTAGTATTATGGAGCAACGAAATGCACGAGAGATAGATTCCCTTGTAAAAAAAAAACAGTTCCTGTAATGAAAATTTCTTTCCATTCACCGCTGTGCAATATGGATTTTTACTAACATTTACATCCTCATTGCAACCAGGTAAAAAATTAAATGAGAAGAAAAAGGCCATAATTTTACAGAAATTTTATTGCGTATTGAGAATTTTCTGTTAAACTCTCTCAATTGTCTTTTGTTAACATATGATACACCTGAAAAGGTATGATACACCTAAGAAGATATCGAAATAGTTTTGCTCACGTTAATTTTGAATTTAATTAAAATTTTTGGTGGCCCCAACATCAATAGGGAGAAAATTACACTGGACGCCCGATAGTATTTGCTTTGCATGTATATGCAAAGATGTATATATATATATGAAGGTAGGGCTGAAAAGTTCCTGATTTGGGATAAAAGAAAATACAGAAGGATTACTTAATAATGATTTTATTCAACATATTTCCCTCTCCCATTCACACGCTTATTGCAATGGCCCTTCAGCTTTTCTAAGCCCTGTAAATGAACTCAGAAAGTTAGGCCTCCAACCAGGCTTTCCATGACATCCTTAAAACCAGGAACTTTACAGCAGCCCCTTATGTATAAGGGGCTGCTGTACTTATAAGGGGCTACTGTTATTTACTTAACCCCTACTGAGCATAGGCTGTCAATGACTTTTCTCCTCTGTCTGCAACTCTGGGCTGACTTGTCTACTTCTCTCCAATTGGACCCCTACTTTTTCAGCTCTACCTCAGTATCTTCCTTCATATCTTTCCCTAAATAAATGACTTCTTCTCTCAAGTATTTTTGGCTTTGAATTATCACTAATGCTCCTGCAACTTTGCTTTTTTCCTTGTTAGGGATCTTGATTCTATGCTGACCCATTTTCAACTCTGGGAAGAGATGGTCCATATTAGTTTGGTATGTATCCTTTGAACTATCTCACCCTTACATAGAAATGAAATTATTGTGAAAATCTGTCTTCAGATTTATGAGGATGGAGATTATTTGGGTTTTCAAGGTTATCTAAGTAAGAGCGCAACATTCTCCACTGAACAAGGGATCAACTTGCCAAAGCATTGAATCCCAAGGGCTATTTGTACTTCTTTTTTGCTCCAGTGTACTGGAACAATGTAAAATAAATTAGCTTGCTTAAGGACAAAGTTCACTGCCTTGTCTGAGAATTGAAACCATAGTAGAACAAATGTAAGGCTCACCTCTCTAACCACTAGGCCAAAAGTTTTCACTGACAATATATACAGACATAAAAGTATGTAAAAATAATGTAATAAACACAAACATATACACTCACAAGTATATACATACATATTTGTGTGTATGCGTCCTCTGTGTACATGTAATCAATGTGTGTATGTGTTCATGTGTCCTCTGAATGGGTGTGAGTTTGTGTGTTCATACCTTATCAGTGTCCATGTCCCCTGTGTGTTTATATAGGTAGTTAATTCAATAATTTATTCCTAATGATATAATTAATATAGATATGTAATCAATAATTAGAGACACAATCAATATGTAAGGACTAACTAAATTACCTCTACATGTTTCAACACGTTTCTCTATTCCGTTGTTTTATTAAGAGAAACAAGGGCCAATAAAATATAGGATACATGGTTGAGTGGCTAAGGTATTGTACAAACCAGCCCTTAATTCACGAGCCCAAATCTTCTATT
>NC_043009.1:28238235-28240735 GCF_006345805.1 Octopus sinensis | reverse complement strand
TTTTGGTAAAATATCTCTTCACTGAGCAGGAATCAAATATTTCTTGTGGTAGATATGAAAACTATTTTCTACAAGAGACACTGAAAAAATTTTGCAGAACCAGAAAATATCAATTCTGTTGTTTGGTGGATAATTAACATTATTATGGGAATGACTATGAAATTGAATTCTGCAGCCAAAAGATTAATATAAATTATATTATATTATATTATATTATATTGCACGTGTGTGTTTGTGTGTGTGGGTGTGTGTGTGTGTGTGTGCACATGTACATGAATGTGTATGTGCTTGTGTATATGTGCATGTGTGTGTGCATGTGTGTGCACATGTATATGTATATAGATATGTGTATGTGTATATATATATACATATACATACATACATATATATAAGGCTGAAGGTTATATCAGCCGAAACATTGTGTTAACAACAACAAGATGAGGACAAATATCTGTCAAATTAAATAATGTAAATAATGTAAATAATGTACATAATTCCTCATCTCTTAAATATAGAATGGTGAGAATGATATTGAGAAACATCAATATGTCAGACTGGCAAACAAGCAAAGAGAATGTGAGGTTGTCGTGAGATGTGTTAAAAGTAACAGCTAAATAGCCCTTAAATCATGCACAAGTTTTTTGTTGTAGTTGTTTTACATAATCATATGAATTCCTATGTATAGAACATAAATTCTCGAAAATTTTCTGAAAATTCCCCCAAAATAAAAAAAAGTTTGGTTTAGAGTTTAAATGGAGTCCTTAAAGCACAATTCCACTGAAATTTTCTCTTTGATAAATTACAATTTAGAGGTTTGAATAAGCCTCAAGCATATTTCTACTGATAACAAGTTTGTACCTAAAGTAAATGGTATAGCTACAGCAGTTCCATTAGATGAAAGAAAGACAAAAAGAAAGAAAGAAACTAACAGTGAGAGAGCATTCAGTGAATGTCTCTGTTCCACTGCTTACAAAATGGAGCTGGTCTTTGTAGTTGCTAAACAAGTAAGTGTAAATTTTGTTTGTTTGGGTGAGGGTGTAAATATCGGTTTTAAAATGTCATCAACTGACATCCTGGACAAATTGATCAAGGATTTAGAATTCCTGAAATAAATCTTCAGGTAGAAGAATTGCCGCCAACATTTGACACTGATTGACTCTAGCTACCTTCTTGAAATAATCCATTTATGGTTTTATGATGAGGGATGGCGGTGAATATCTTTTGTTTGTTTGTTCGTTTGTTTTTTTTTGTTTTGTTTTTTTGTCAGTTTTGGGAGGGTTTTTTTCATCCCACTTTTTGTTAATTACATTTTTATCTGACCCTATTTAAAAGTACCTTTCAGAAATTGAAAAAAAAGAACTTCCCTTATTCCGTCTAGTTTTTACATGTTTTTTTTCTTCCTTTTCCTTTTTAGTTTTTCAGTTCTTCAGATTTTATTCCTGTTGATTAATCCGGTAAAAAAAAAGTAAGAAAAATTTACACCTTCATTAATTGTTTTCTTTTGCAATTTTTTTTTTGGTAAGAATGGTGTAAGGTTGGAGGACATTTGTTTTTTCCTTTTTTTAATTTTTTTGAAAGAATTTCTGTTTAATTATTCTTCCTCTTTGATTAAGAATAGAAGGAAAGGAAGAAATATCCAATTTGTGTCTTTTTTAAGAAATCAGAGATTAAACTGAATGGGGTTGATGATGATAATGATGATGTAGAGGAAGAGGGGATGATGATGACAATGATGATGATGATATGATGATGACAACGGGACAACCATGACAAGGACAAAGGTGACATAAATGATTATGAATACAATGGTGCTGGTGGTGTGATGATGATGATGATGATGATGATGACGACGAAGACAACGACGATGATGATGATGATGATGATGATGATGATGATGATGATGGTGGTGATGATAGCATTCATAATAATGGCATGTAGTTACTATTGTTTGTAGGTGATGGGTGCTGATGAGTGATTGTGGTAGTGGTGGTAAGAGTGGCGATGGTATTAGTGGTGGTGCTGATGCAGGTGGTACCGTTGATGGTTTTAGGTTAAGACAGGTAAAAGAAAGACAAAAAGAACAAAGATACAACTCATTAACTCAGTAAACCTCTCTACACCTCTTCCTTCCCACTACACAGGTAAACGCAATATAATGGTCACTGGATAGTTGTATTTTTCTTGCAGAAATTGATTAAACACAGGTGAGAAGTAGCTTAGTGGCTAGATTTACAGAGGCAGGTAAATGTCAAGAGAATTCTCAAATGACAAGGAGAGGGATTTTTCTGGGGATTTTTTTAACCAATATTTTAAAACCAACAAAGAACAGCTTATTATTCTGTTACCGATGAAGCAGAGGCAGGAATTCTCGATTCTGGATAAAACACTTTGTGTAATGAGTGATGGCACTTATTATTCTGAGAATCTATTCTGCAGTTCATCAAAAAAGAGGAATCAATTCTTCACGCATTCCATTCTAAGTTTAAAAGGAAGGAAAAGA
>NC_043009.1:28210735-28233235 GCF_006345805.1 Octopus sinensis | reverse complement strand
ATAATAATAATACCAGTAATTACCCAATATATGCACTAAAACACATGCTCTGCTAAGTAAGTATAGCCCTGTGGCTCATAAGAAGATTTACTCTTCTTCTTTATTATTCTCCATTATTCTTGATTGGTAACCTATATTAAGGACATGCTCATTACAGTTTTTCTATAGGTACAGAATTTTAAATTCTAGTTAGGGAAGCTGATGTAGTCTAAGGCTATAAACATTAGAACCAAAATTATGGTATCAGTATATGAAAATGAATTCATAAGCTTTATTTTTATGTACACATCTAAAGTATAAGTTTTCATATAGTTTTAAAATACAATTATAATGCAAATGGTAACTCTATAATGTTCAAATTACTCTGTCAAATGTGATGCTTCTTTATTCATCATTGTTTTGAATTTGCCATGCATTATCTCATAGCTTTGAGATGTTAATGGTGAGATTGTTTACCTTAAGAATGACGTTTCAGGGTAGTTGTGACAGGCCAGGTCAAGCTAGTTTGAACATAAAGCAAGTAGGTTATTTGGGCCAGATATGACCATCTTAAAAATTTATTATAAAATCGTTCTCTGTACCATATGCATTGATATCTGAGGTGAATATCTGTATATTTATTAAGCAGGTGACCTGGCAGAAATGCTAGCACACTGGGCAAAATGCTTAGCATTATTTCATTTGTCTTCATGTTCCGAGTTCAAATTCTGCTGAGGTTGACTTCATCTTTTTGGGGTCGATAAATTAAGTAGCAGTTGCATCTGAAGTTGATTTAATCGACTCGCCTCCTCCCCCAAAATTTCGGGCTTTGTGCCTAGAGCAGAAAAGAAAAAAATATTTGAATATATTTATTCTTTCTTAATAGGTCTCAGCATGTTCAGGCCCCAAATATGCAAATGTGCTAGCATACACAAGTCAGCTGAAAAGTTCATAGGCTGACTAAGATACTCTCATGGAATGTGAACAAATGAAGTTTATTTTTCCTTATAGCCCCCATTGCTTGCAGTTCACACACTTCTTTCACCAGCGTTGCAGTGCTTGGATGCCATTGGTGACGAAGCTTTTATCCTGAGGGTCCAAAACGTATGAAGGCAAAGTTGACCTCGGCAGAATTTGAACTCAGAACATAAAGACAGACAAAATACCACTAAGCATTTTGCCCAGCATACAAACAGTTCTGCTAGTTCCTTGTCTTAACCTGCTACTTAGATATATTAAGAATAAATATGCTAACACACATTAAGCCTTTATAGAGTCCAGCAATGTCAACACTATACATCACTTACATCACAGAGTAAACCATTCTAATATTCAAGATGTATGTTATCATTGTGTTAATTTTCTTCGTTATTAGTGATGAATGATTATGATTTACTCATTAGTTACTGATTCTTCATTATCATAGTCACACAGATATCCATCTTCTATCCAATCAAATGAATTTGTAATACCATATTTCCTGAATGATTTGATAATGATACGAGCTTTTATATTTCCTCTGATCAATTAACAATCCATTCACAAATCAGAGGCCCTGATGAAGCCTATTTTATGTGCAATTCTTCTCATATATCCATTCACTGCATGTTATCATCATTCACTCCTTAAATGGCTTACTGATATTTGGCATTTAATGGTTGCAAATCCCTTGTAAGCCTTCCAGAAATTATCTCTATACCAATGCTTTATAATCAAACATTATTATCAACAATCTTCACTAGGTGGTACCTCAATTGACAGCACCTCCCAGTTAAACACATTCGTTTAATTTTGTAGTTCATCATGTTATAATTTCAAACTTCTTTAGTCTGTTTTCTAACACTATCTTCCTCTAGCTAGTCTAATACTTGTACACACATAAGCATTCCATTCTGAAATTTCTCCTCAGATATCAGTTTTTCCTTAAACCCAACCATCTTTAATTTAATTTAAATTAATATCTTTCACCATAAAAAGAATGGTGCAATAAAAAACACTCTACAAGATGTATTCATCTCAACAAGTTTCTGTTATTGAATTGGAAAATGTCTCCATTCCCCACCAGATTAGATACATATTTTAACACACTTTAACCTTTCTTCTATTTGACAATCCTCACTAGGCATAATTTTTTTTTGTTTTTTAGATATAATCATTCAAAATCAACAATATTCTTCATTAATGAATTAAGCATACATAATTTTTATCCTACTTTTCCCTAACATTTTCATCTCGTTTCTTGTCATTTTTCTCATTTCTTTTTTCTCTCATTTCCTTATCGAGTATCCATGTCATTTGAACTTGAATGATTGCTAGATCATGCATAGTACACTGTACAAGCTTGTCTGATTACAACACTATCCCAGCATGAAGCTTGAAGAAGCTCATATATAATTCCTGTATTCATTAAATGATACTTATCTTTTACATGATTGTGTACGATTTTGTCGATCCTGTGAACAAGTGAACAGTAAACTATAGCTAACTATGCATCTATCTCTCTATCTCTCTATCTATCTATCTATCTATCTATCTATCTATCTATCTATCTATCTATCTATCTACTTATCTATCTACCTATCTATCTGTGTATCTATCTGTCTGTCTATCTATCTATCTATCTATCTATCTATCTATCTATCTATCTATCTATCTATCTATCTATCTATCTATCTATCTATCTATCTATCTATTTATCTATTTGTCTGTCTGTCTGTCTGTCTATCTATATATATACACACACACACACATATATATATGGAAAATACATATACATTTCTATATGCTCAACCACATGATCCTGGGTTCAGTCGCACTGTGTGACGTCTTGGGCAAGTGGTCTTCTACTATAGCTTCGGGCCAACCAAAACCTTGTGAGTGGATTTGGTAGATGGAAACTGAAAGAAGCCTGTAGTATATATGTATATATGTATGTGTATGTATATTTTTGTTTGTCTGTGTTTATCCTAGCAGCATCACTTGACAACCGACGGTGGTGTGTTTATGTACCCGTAACTTAGCGGTTCGGCAAAAGAGACTGATAGAATAAGTACTAGGTTTACAAAGAATAAATCCTGGAGTCGATTTGCTCAACTAAACGGCAGTGCTCCAGCATGGCCACAGTCAAATGACTGAAACAAGTAAAAGAGTAAAAGAATACTTATATAAATATAAGCTATTTATCTATACACATGCACACACATATGTATGTATATATATGTAAGATATATTATATATATATATATTATATATATATATATATATATATATACATATATATATATACATATATATATGTATATATATATATGTATATATATATATATAAATGTATGTATATATATATATATTATATATATATATATATATATATATATATAAAACCCTACTTGTGAAGACCTGTTGAGGCAAGTGAAAATCAAAAGATCAAAAATCAAAATCGATCAACATGAATGGAAATTGTAGCTGTGATACCAGTGCTGGTGGCACATAAGAGAACCATCCGAACGTGGCCATTGCCAAGGCCGCCCTGACTGGCTTCCGTGCCAGTGGCACGTAAAAAGCACCATCCGACCATGGCCATTTGCCAGCCTCGTCTGGCACCTGTGCCGGTGGCACGTAAAAAGCACCCACTACACTCATGGAGTGGTTGGCATTAGGAAGGGCATCCAGCCGTAGAAACATTGCCAGATCAGACTGGGCCTGGTGCAGCCTTCTGGCTTCCCAGACTCCGGTTGCACCATCCAACCCATGCCAGCATGGAAAGCGGATGCTAAATGATGATGATGATGATGATATATATATATTTATCACTTTGTGTGAGACAGTATGATTTGTTTTGCCCAAACCTTCTACCTTCTAAAAAGTGGTGACTACAGAAAAAGAAATCCTAGATTGTTTCTAGTAACTTCCTCAACCCAACCCATGTCACAGAATCTTGCACTTATTTTGTTGTAAACTCAGCTGAAGCAAATAAAATGAAGTTTATCTTCCACCGAAATACAACAAAGAGTTTTACAATGTGAGATGCAAATTCTACAAACAACGATTGGGGAAATCCAAAACTTTATCCATCAAAATTTTACATTGATATATGAGAGCATCAAATAAAGATGATGATGAAGGTGATGGTGATGATGATGATGAGAATAACAACAACAACAACAACAACAACAACAACAACAATAATAATAATAATAATAATAATAATAATGATAATAATGATTTCATTTATTTGCCACAAGGGCGAAAGATGTGGGGGACAATACAGAGAGAGACATAAAGTGTGGGGGTTTACAAATAATAATGAAATAATAAATAAAAAAAGATTTTATAAGTAAAATATAAAAAAAGTAAAATTATTAAAAATATCTACGGTATACATCAGGAAAGAGGAGACATGCATAGCATACGGAGGTACAATAAAAAAAGGTAGGAGGTAGGATGACAGAGATGTGGCCCTCCCGATAATAATAATAATATAATAATAATAATAATAATAATAATAATAATAATAAAAATAATAATAATTATAATTTACACTACTACTACTACTACTACTACTACTACTACTACTACTACTAATAATAATAATAATAATAATAATAATAATAATAATAATAATAATAATAATAATAATAATAATAATAATGATAATAATAATAATAATAATAATAATAATAATAATAATAATAATAATAATAATAATGGCAATAATTACAATAATGATAGAAAAAAATTATAATAAAATATAAAAATTTATTCAGAAATTCTAACATACAAACCATATTTCATGCTAGTAGTTCTTTGAAATCTCTGCCTGTATTTATCATTGTTGACTTGATGCTGAAGCAAATAAATGGCACAAAGTCAGGAATTTTACCAAAAAACAATATTTTGGTGTAGATTGAACAACATATGGTAAAGAACAAAAGGGTTTTTCTTGTTTCGGTTTTTTGTTTATTTACCATTTTTTTTTTCAAAAGACAGCTGGCTTAGAGTTCTATTTATTTATATTAAAATGTGTGCGAAAATCAATATATATGTATATATTTGTGTGTGTGTGCGCATGCGTGAGTATGTGTACATATATGTATGTGGTGTGTATATATACACACATACATTATGCACATATATTTATATAAATATATATCATATATATAAATGTATGTGAGTGGGCGCATACACATGCATGCACATACACACATTTGTATATTATATATATATACTCACACACATATACATGTATATATATATATACGTATATATATACATATATATATACATGTGTACATTTATATATATATATAGAGAGAGAGAGGTGTATGTGTGTATGTATGTAAGTAAGCATACATGTTGTGTATATGTATGAGTGTATGCAGAATGAGGCAAAAGACAGAAAGTGAGGTAAATGCGTGTATGATATACATATTGTGTCTCTTTATACACAAACACACACATACACATTTTCACACACACACATATAAATGCACATATCCACAAGCACACACACACATGCACACACACATATATATACAAGTCTGTGTTTATGTATGATGCATGTATATATATATGTATTAATGTATGTGTTTATGCTTGTATTAATGTATGTTTATGCATGTATTGATTTACTTGTTTATGTATGTATATTTGTATGCATGTGTGTGTCTACATCCAAACATACACCCATCCATGCCTAAATATAATGCCCACACTCAAAGACATTTAAACCCTTCAACCTCCAAACATTTATGTTTCTACCTAAATCTTTGCATCTACTAAAAATGTTTATGTACATATCTCCAAGTGTTACATTTTGTTTATTGTCATAGCTTGCCAGTCTTTTCCTACTTTCATTGACCTCTCTTTTTCTCATGTGAAAATAAACCAATGCCTTTTGTTGTTTGTACCATTCCACACTTATCTCTCTCTTTCTCACTCCCCTATTGCTCTCTTTCTCTCTCTTCCACTCCCTGTATAGCTCTCTTTTTCTCTTTAAGTTATTACAGGTATCTTTGACCAGAAGGTGATTCCAGTAAAACTGTTTACATTCGAGAACCGCTATCGGCTGCCATGTCTCATCTCCAAGTTAAAAACAAGTTGTGAATACGATTCAATTACAGCAAATATTTGTTGCTGTTTCTTTATTTTCATTTTCCTTTTTTTTATACTTTTTTTCTTTTTTTTTACCATGAATGATCGGAGACGAACCCTTGAAATCTAAAACTATTAAGCATGTCTTGTACACCCAATTGAGTTTATTTATTTTAGTTTTTTGCAGAAAAGTATCCCTCCCTCGGTTTTGACTTCAGGCAACATCATAGCAAAGTATAGTTGTATGTTTAGTTTGTAAGACAAGCTTGTTTTGAAACAAATGGTTCCATATTGTAACTGGTTGGAGAAACACTTTTTATTATTCTTATAACTTTTGTTTCTTTCTAACTTCTTTTCTTTAATCTTTTCTCTTTATTTTTGTTTTGCTTTTTCTTTTTTGTATTTTTCTCTCGATTCTTAAATTACAAAAACACAAAACAATTGCATAAAATAGAAAATCTCAAAAATGCAAAACAATTTTGTTTTAAAAATCACAAAACCACGAAATTGCAAAAATACAAAAATATCTACACAAAAAAAAAACAGGATTACAAAGATGCAAAGAAAAATGAATATATTTTCACAGAAATGATTAAAAAGTTTTGTTTATCATTTCATTTGAAATATTGATTTCACATGACACATGTCAAGTCGTTTGTATAGTTGGTATTTTAATATAGACCCACTGTATATAACTGGTACATATTTTGGTACCCTATGGTAAGATTTATAATTTCATTATTTCTACAATTGGCATGAGGCTTGAAATTTCAGAGGAGAAGTATAATCAATGATATCAACCTCATTATTTAACGGGTATATTTTTATCAACCCTAATAAAGATAAAAAGCAAAGTCGACCTCCAATGGAATTTGAACTCAAAAGATAAGGCCAGAAAAAATGCTGCTAAGCATTCTGTCAAGTATCTTCTTTTATACAGTTCTATATTTAAGAGACAAGGAATTATGTACATTATTTAGATTATTTATATTTGATGGATATTTGTCCTCATCTTGTTTGTTGTTAACACAATGTTTCGGTTCATATACCTTCCAGCCTTTATCAGATGTCTTGGGGAAATTTTGAACGTGTTAAAAGCAAGCAAGATGAGGACAAAAATCCATCAAATGTAAATAACATATCATCTTTTATCTTTTACTTGTTTCAGTCATTTGGCTGTGGCCATGCTAGGGCACTGGCTTGAAGGGTTTCAATCAAACAAATCAACCCAAGGACTTTTTAAAGCCTGGTGCTTATCTGTCCATTCTCTTTTGCTGAACCACTAAGTTATGGGGATATAAACAAACCAACATCAAGTGGTGGTGGGGTGCAAACACATGCACAAAGACACATGCACATGTTAAAAATTCTGCTAGCTTGCTTTCTTAGATTTGTACAATATTGTAATAGGAAATTAAATACAATAATGATATATTTCGTGTTTTATTTTTAATAACGATATTGCTGCAATGGATATGATTTGGAAAAAAATCAATAACAGAAAACAAAAATATTTAGCAAAAAATATGCTGGAACCCATCACATTTACATGTGGTCCCCAAAATATGAAACCCTCAAGGCACAGCACTTATCATATGTAAAGATACTTTGAATGACATAAGCTCTGAATAGACTTTCTGAACAATGATCTCTCGATGATTAATCACACACAACATCTTTACACTCCCCATACACAACACAAACTCCACTCATACAATGGCATTTCTTACTTTACAAATCATATCTTGGATATAAATCTCTAAAACAATGAGAGAAGCAACGAAACCAATCTTCACAACACAGCAAATTAGACGAAGCATATGAGTGTCTTCTCACTGGCCTCCACTCCAAATAAAAGACGATACTATAAGCACTTCAAAAACATAAAATGCACCTGGTGATACATTGGAAACACGTATGAAGCTTCTTAATAACAATAATAACAATGATAACAATGATGATGATGATGATGATGACGATGATGATGATGATGATGATGATGATGATGATGATGATGATGATGATGATAATAATGATGATGATGATGATGATGATGATGATGATGATAATAATAATGATGATGATGATGATGATGATGATGATGATAATAATGATAATAATAATAATAATAATAATAATAATAATAATAATAATAATAATAATGATGTAAAATACTTTCAATACAGTAATAATAAGAGCACCACAACAAACCACAGCACTTACCCAAGGCACACAGAGCTGCGCTCAGTTGTGCTGTGAAAGCATGTGATAAAAATGAGGCTACTGAATAATGATGATGGTGGTGGTGGTTACTACCACTACAACTGCAGCAGCAGCAGAAGTAGTAGTAGTAGTAGTAGTAGTAGTAGTAGTAGTAGTAGTAGTAGTGATTTCTTTTATTTGCCACCAGGGCAAAGGATGGGGGAGACAATACATATATAGTCTTGGAGTTTCCATATAATGAAATGACAAAATTACGGAGATGTACTTGCATAGTAAGTGACCTTATCTGAGACCATGTGCTGAAACAAAAATAATTGCAGTGTGGAAGGTGTTTATGCCAATGTATACAGTGAGTTTCTTTACCATAGGTGTCAAGAAGACACTCGGTAAGAACTGGAAACAAAGTAGAAAGCAAAAAATTAATAATAATAATAATAATAATAATAATAATAATAATTTGTTTCTTTATTGCCCTCAAGGGGCTAAACATAGTGGGAACAAACAAGGACAGACAAAGGGATTAAGTCGATTACATCGACCTCAGTGTGTAACTGGTACTTAATTTATCGATCCCGAAAGGATGAAATGCAAAGTCGACCACAGCAGAATTTGAACTCAGAACATAATGATGGACAAAATACTGTAAAGAATTTCATCCAGCATGCTAACGGTTCCACCTTAATAATGATGATGATGATGATAACAACAACAACAATAATATATGTAGTTGGAAAAAGGGAGACATGTCCTTGTCTGTCTCCTGTCCAAGCTTGATTTATGAGTTTGCCACCACAACTACGTTTAGGCTTGGCAGTCCTTCCTGTTTGTTTCCACTGTCCTGTTTGTGTTACCTATTTTGACCCTCTGCAAAATTCCAAATTTTATTTAATTTGCTTTCTGGGAGCAACTATTTTATTGAAAGTGTATATTGCTGTTAAATGCACAAAATATGAGAGTAGAAAAACAGCCAACAACTGATGAAGGGTCTTTCTTTATGTTGTTTGTTTTGTTTTCCATTTGTGTCTTTTGTTGTTCGAAAAAATAGTTCATATTACATGTACTTGTACTTCGTAATTTTTATTGTACACATTTCATAATGTCCTGTGCCCACATATGCATATATATATATATATATATATATACTAAGCAATAAGGGTTTAGCAACGAGTTGCCTTACCACATACCGAATTTAGAAATAGCAGTCAAAGGGTTATAGCTATTTCTTCTACTAAAAAGGGAGATCTCAGTAAAAACAGCATTTGGAAGGCAGACACAAACAGGTAAGAGAGAATGAATTGACTGCAATCTATCATACATTTTTTTAGTTATCCACGGACGTACGTTTCGAAATCAAGTTTATATATATATATATATATATATATATATAATATACGTATAGATGTAAGTATGTACATATACGTATGTATATATGCATATATATATTATTATTTATATTATATGTGTATATGCATATATATGTATATGTTATTTATATTATATATATATAATTTCAGGATTCAAGTGGAGAGTCAAAATGGCACATTTTACTTGTTATTGAGATGTTTAAAATGTTTAATTCTTACATCTGATGAAAACAGATTTTCTTTGTTTTCAATGATGTAACACATCTATTCATCAGTAAAAAAACATGTCTGAAATAGTTGTAGTGAACCACAATCCATCTATTCTTATTTGTATATACAGGGGTTGCAAAAGTAGGTATACAGTTTTGAAAAAAGAAAACAGGTAAAATACTCATTTATTTTTATCAAAACAATTAAAAGTTACGCTAAAAGAAGTATTATAGTTAAGATAAATGCATTATTATGCTTGATGACACTAAAAATATTAAAAAATGAGGCTAACTTTTAATATTTTTGATAAAAATAAATGAATATTGTACGTATTTTCTTTTTTAAATAATTGTATACCTACCTTTGCACCACCACCCCGTGTGTGTATATATATATATATATATCATGAGAATTTACAAAAGAACAAAAGATGAAGACAGGTATGTAAACGACAAACAGATGTATTTGTTTAATGCTTGGAAAGTGAGAATCTCCTTTACGTTTCAAGCCTACGCTCTTCGACAGAAAGAAACACAGAAATAAACAGAGAGAGAAAATAGAAAAAGGTTTAGTGACTAGTGATCTATCATGGTGAATATATATATGTATATATATTCATACATACATATATATATATGCAAAGGGCTTCTTTCAGTTTCCATCTACCGAATCCAGCCATACAGCTTTGGTGAACCTGAAGATAAAGAAAACACTTTCACATGGTATTACGCAATGGGTCTGAATTCAAAGCCACATACTTCAGAAACACACAGCCATGTCGACACCTATCAACATATGAAAATTCTTGCAAAGTTTTTCAGAGAGAACCAGCTGTCGAACATTGTCCTAATCACAAATTCATATTTCCAATTTATCAGGAAACTTACTGATATTTTACTAAGCTGTTCCATATTCCCTCCAAACATGAATCATGTACTTTAACTAGAAATAAACTCAGCAGAAAGTAAATAAGCCATATATTATCTTATTTTATTTCAATTAATAATTTTTCTTTTACATACTTTATTTTATTTTCATTGTGTTTCTTCTCCTCCCCTCCTCCCCACCCCTTCCTCCTCCAAGTAATTGGAGCATAAATAATACACTGGCTCATATCGTATCTGTCATCACCATTGCAGCTGTAAGCAGTTCTCGTCATATATAATCTGACCACACTTTCTTCATGGCAGAGATAAAAGTGCTCTTTATTGTATTGCTTTAAAGCTCTCAATAATCACGTGGTTAGCTACCATTTGTCTTTAGATTTTCTTGCACACACACACACACACACACAGATAAATACATGCATATACATACACACATACAGATAAATACATGTATATACATACACACACACACATATATATATATGCACATATATGTATGTATATATATATGTGCATATATTATATATATATATATATTATATATATATATGCACATATATGTATGTATATATATGTGTGCATATATTATATATATATATATGTATATGTATGTATGTATATATATATATATACATATATATTTATATGTATATATATATATATATATATACATATAAATATATGTATATAAATGTATGTATATATATACATACACACACGCACACACACACATATATATATAAATGTATGTATATATATGTATATATTTATATATATATGTATGTATGTATGTATGTATATGTATTTGCCTATTGAATATTCTCTTATCAAAATCCACAAACCCATAACTTATTATGGTGCCAAGTCTATAGCATTACTATTTGCCAATGCTCTTTGTTCTGCAATTGATCTTCATATTTTTTTCTGCAAGTAGATTTCAAAGAGTTTTGCACACTTTTGCTTAACTTTCTTTCCTTCACTTTTCTACCTCATTGTATATATATATTACATACACATGTGCACACATACATATATATATATATATATATATATATATGTGTGTGTGTGTGTGTTTGTGTATGTACACACACGTGTATGAATGTATATATGTATGTATGTATGTATGTATGTATGTATGTATGTATGTATGTATGTATTCTGTGATCTCTGGCTTGTTGGCATTGTTCTTCTGACAGGGTCTGTAAAATCTAGATATTTGTAAAAGTTCTTTGAACAAACATTTTAATGCCTGCAAAACATAACTTTGTACCATTTTATATTAAGGTAGCATCAGAATTTATTTTCTGTAAGTGTACGACACCGAAGCAAAGAAGCTAAAATGACTACTTTTCTGTTTCATTTTGTATTTGTTTTTTTTCTTTTTTTCTTTTTAATAATTTTTCGCCATAATATTTCCAGCAACCTTCCAAACCATGAGTTACATTCACAAGTGGTTTGTCTGGATATTTTTCATATTTGTCAAAATAAAATTAAGGGATATTAAATCTAACAGAAGGAGACAGGGGTTTGTTACTCTGATTTCTTTGAAGCACCAACATACTGGAATTGCACATAACAAACTATATATTTAACATGCACGATAAATAACACACTTGCTTTTAATTTTATTTAAAAAACCATAAACATTTCCATAGCTGTTTCAGATCGTTAACATCTCTCACTCATCATATTTTATTTCGATTCTGACATTAAAATATTTGAAAGGGTGGTTCATTTATTTGTTTGCTTGTTCAACATCTGTTTTTCCATGCTAGCATGGGTTGGATGGCAACCTACTCTCCGTCACTGCCCTTTACCATTTTATAATTAATGGGTTTTATATTCCACAGATCTTCAAAAGCAGAGAGTGGCTTGTTGCAATGTCAGCAGAGAATATCCCCAACAAATCACCATCTTACTCAAACGTTCACTCATGAGAGTGTGGGGTATCAACATTTATTGACATTTGCACATACACACATACACACAATCACACACCCACACACATACATATACACATAGAGTTCCCTAGTGGAGTGTTAGTACAAGGGAGATAATTATTTCTTCATAATATTTGGTGGGATTAGAAGTTTCAATCTGAAATTAGGAGATAAGGAAGATGCCTAAAATATACATATTTTTTCTTTCTTATCACGGGCTTAAAATGTTTAGTCTTTTCTAATCATGTAAAGTACCATTTCTTCTTCTTTCTTCTATAGGTGCCATTTGCAGAATGTAAGACATAGGCAATCATGTCCTGCCATTCTCTGTTCTTTGTTTTCTGTAGCAGTTCCACTTTCTGATGTTTAAGGTTTCTTTCATCCAACCAATTCATCAAGCTTGATGTTCGTATCACCCATCATCCTCTGCTTCTTTTCCCTTCATCACTAAATTCTCTGTCAGTAAGCTGCAGTTACTAGCAGAAGTACCGACTGAGTTGGAACCTGGAATGTGAGAACTTTGTATCAAAGTACCATTTCATTCTTTTATGAACCATCAGTATGACACACACACATATACATGCATGTGTGTGTGCATGAGTGTGTGTGTGTGTTTGTGTGTGTGTGTGTGTACAGATATGATGGGTTTCCTATGGTTTCATCTTCCAGATTCACTCTTAAGACATTAATTGTCCTGGAACATAATACAAGAAAATTGTTCAAGGTGTAACATAGTAAAATTGAGCCCAAACTCCACACAGGTGAGAAGCAAATTTTTTAATGTCAATAGCCATCAACAAGAAGATGACTGGCACCTATTTCGCAAAACACAGAAAGATAAAAAGAAAACTAATATCTTGGTGTGATTTGAACTCAGAATTTAAAGAAACTTACTTATGTGTAAGAGTTTTACCAAATCTAATGCAAAACTGGGAATAAGATTTTTTTCATTAATTCACATAAGTTATTTAAATTGCAAAGGTTGGTGGAGTAATTCTTCCTCTAATTAAAGGTACGACCCCACATATTTCCCATCAGAAGTAATGCACTTTCACCAGCCTTAAAACTTATTCTTTAATCCTTTTTTTGCAAAACATGTTGTTGTTGATGCTATTTTTGTTGTTGTTGTTGGTGGTGGTGGTGACACTTGTGTCGATGCTGTTGTATCGACATCGTGGTGATGTTGGTGTTGTTGCTGTTGTTGTTGTGGAGTGTGATATTAGTGTAGTTTATGGAAGTAGTAGTTTTCTAGGTGTTGTAGTATTTGCAGTGGTGGCAATGATCGGACAACGTACTACTGATAGTTGCAGTAGTGCAGATGATGATGATAAGGAGGAGGAGGAGGAGGAGGAAAGTGATGATGATGGTGGGGGTTGATGATGATGATGAGGAGGAGGAGGAGGATGGGGAAAGGTGCAGAATGGGGGAGGGAGGAAAGTAGGATCAAATGCTGGTATTGATGTTTAGATGTGGAGTTGCTGATAATTAGATGCACAATTATTGATGACGGTTATGATGATGGTGATGATGGTGGTGATGATGATGATGACTTTAAAGATGGAGTGGTGTAGATGAAACTGGAGGTGGTGGTGGTGGTGGTGGTGGTGGCACATTATCTTTTCCATTCCCTCTGTTGTGTTCTTCTCTAAACATTATCCAAATTTATTGTCTTGACCTAAATGTCTCTCCCTGCCTTGCCCCGCCCCGCCCGCCCCACTCGCCTCCCTTCATCCAGTGTGTCACTCAGTTCAAACTTTAGATACTCATGCCATCCATTTTTCCCCCTGGTTTCGGGGGTTGAACCAATCAATATACAATATGTAAAGGATATAATCATAGGGTAATCAGTTTACATTCCTTCATCTTCGAAGGTGGTGGTGGTGGTGGTGGTGGTAGTGGTGGTGGCAGTGGTGGTGGTGATGGTGGCGGTAGTGGGTGGTTGGTGGTTGGTGTTGTGGTAGTGGTAGTGGCGGTGGTGGCGATGGTAACAGTGATAGCGTTGTTGAGTGTGCTAAGTTTGCCAGTGATGGTCGCTAGTCAACGATGGGTAGTGGCAACAATGATGGTGATGGTGCTAGTGTTTGTGGTGATGGTGGTGGTGGTAGTGGTGGTGGTAATGATGTTTATCGCAGCGGTGCATGTACTACTTATTTGTGGCACTGACAGAGATTGTTGTTGTTGCACACACACACACACACACACACACACACACACACATACACATACATATACATATATATATATATATATATATATATATATTTTCAATTAGTCAATTTAGGGTAGCAAAAAAATCAATAGAAATTATCGCTACCAGCGGCGGTGGAAAAAGAAAATAGTCATCGACTAAATATATAAATATAACAATTTAGAGTGACCCTAACAGATCATTCGTCCACCAGAAAGAGCAGCCATAACTCACACCGCCAAGTAGTATAATTCAGAAATTAGGTGAAAATTTAAAAACATTTACCCTAATTAGGGTAAATGTTTTTAAATTTTCACCTAATTTCTGAATTACTACTACTTGGCGGTGTGAGTTATGGCTGCTCTTTCTGGTGGACGAATGACCTGTTAGGGTCACTCCTAAATTTTATATTTATATATTTAGTCGATGACTATTTTCTCTTTTCCACCAGGCCGCTGTAGCGATAATTTCTATTGAATTTTTTTGCTACCCTAAATTGACTAATTGATAATTTTCTGAATAATTCTGAGATTGAATCGGCAGTTATATTTACTGCTGATAAGTTTGGCGCGAATACGTCAGTCTTGAAAATTTTAAGACAGATATTCCGTAGGCATCGATACAGACGCCTCGTGTATATTTGTCTCTCCCAGGTTTTACTGATGAAGTGTAACCTATGGTAGATTAGCTTAATTAATTTAATTAAGCTAATTTAATCATTAATGACACAGAAACGTTGCAACGTCTAAAAGATGAATTAGGGTAAATGTTTTTAAATTTTCACCTAATTTCTGAATTACTACTACTTGGCGGTGTGAGTTATGGCTGCTCTTTCTGGTGGACGAATGACCTGTTAGGGTCACTCCTAAATTGTTATATATATATATATATATATATATATATATATACACACTCACACAAACATATATACAACACTGCTACCACTGTCACCACTACCACCACCAAAAAGGTGCATGGCTCAGTGGTTAGAGTGACAGGCACACAATCATGAGGTTGTGTGCTCAATTCTCAGACCAAGCTGTGTGTTGTGTTCTTGAGCAAGACTCTTTATTTCATGATCCTCCAGCTCACTCATCTATAGAAATGAGCTGCAGTGTTGTTGGTGCCAAGCTGTATTGGCGCCTTTGCCCCTCCTTTGGATAAAATCAGTGGTGTGGACAGAGGTGGCTGGTATGCATGGGCGACTGCTGGTCTTCCATAAACAACCTTGCCTGGACTTGTGCCTAGGGGCGAAATTTCTAGGTACAATCCTATGATTACTCATGACTGAAGGGGGTCTTATATAAATATATATCAGGTCATCCCATAAGTTCTGTCCGAATTTTGAATAAAGAAAACAAGTGATCAAATGTCATATTTAATTGAAATTTAATCATCAATGTACTTTCCCTGATTATCTGTGACTTCCTTCCATCTATTTACAAGCTTTTTAATCCCATTAACGTAAAACTCTTTTGGTTTCAAAGCAAAGAACTCTGAAATGTCAGTTTCGACTTCCTCCTGGCTTGTGAAAGCTATGTCCCCCAAATGATTCTGTAAACTACGAAACAAATGGTAGTCTGAAGGAGCAAGGCCGGGAGAATAAGATGGATGAGGAATTTTTTCTAACCAAGCTCTTCGACCTTCTGTGATGTGATCTGTGCAGTGTGGGGTCACACATTGTCCTGATGAACATCATTCTTTTTCGATTCACTAAATCAAATTTTCTTCAGCTGGGTTTTTCTGTTTGTTTAAGAGCCTTGGTTCAAATGCTCTAATTGCTAACAGTAGACTTGAGCATTGATTGTTACATTAGGTGGTAACAATTCAAAGTGCTTTGCTCCTTTAAATCTGATGTAGCGATTTTCTTTTACTTTTTCTGACAAATTGACCTTTCCTCATCACATAAGACTTGTATCTGATATCTTCATGGACATTATTTCTGACTGTTTCTTCTGACACATGGAGATCTTTTGCAATTGACCTCATGAACTTTCTGGGATTGTAATCTATAGTCTGTTGGGTGTTCTGATGATTTCAGAGCATTGAGAGAGTTTTTATGCTTTGATACTGGTGATACATTTCCATCATCAGTCTCTAACTCCTTACAAACTTTGTAGATCTGGCAACTTTTAAAAATCGAGATATTTGTAAATTGCTATGCTCAGCCTTTATAACCACAATAACAGCATGCCTCTTCATTTCTTGAGTAAGCTGAGGGTCTGCCATTATTATTTTCTGAACCAAAGATTATAAAGAGATATTAAAAAATTCAGCAATAATAACCCCCAAAACACATTTTGCTTTTGGATTTAGTTTGCAAGATTCTTTATGTGAATTCACGTGTTGAAGTATATTTTATTGTGTCTGGGGAGAGTCATTCTCTTTTAGTGCCTTATACCTTAACACACTCACTGGTTCGATTTCCACTCATTTATTTATTTTTCTAATAAGTAAATAAGTGGAAACCAAACCAGTAAGGCCTTAAAAGAGAATAACTCTCCCTAGACATAATAGAATATCAGCAGGTATAAGGGAAAGGAATATTTGAAATCATCAGTAGTTTTTATTTTATCAACCCTGGAGGGACGAAAGGTAAAGTTGACCAGTGCAGTATTTGAACCACAACCAAATCCAACAAAATATTCCCTAAGAATTCTGCCCATCCTCCATAGTTTCTAATTTTGGCACAAAACCAACAATTTCAGAAGAGGGTTAAGTCGATTACATTGATCCCCAGTGCTCAACAGGGACTCATTTTATTGACCCCTAAAATCTGAAAGACAATAATAATGATACTCCTTTAAAATAATAATAATAATAATAATAATAATAATAATAATAATAATAATAATAATAATAATAATAATAATTATTATTATTATCCTTTCCATTATTGGCACAAGGCCTGAAATTTTGGGGTGGGGGCATATTGATTACATCGACCCCCAGTGTTCAACTGGCATTTATTTTATTGACCCCAAAAGGATGAAAGAGAAGGTTGACCTTGGCAGGATTTGAACCCAGAATGTGAAGATAAACAAAATGCTGTTAAGCATTTTGCCTGGCATGCCAACAATTCTTCCAGCTTGCCACCTTTAAAATAATAATAATAATAATAATAATAATAATAATTCTTTCCATTATCAGCACAAGGCCTGAAATTTTGGGGAGGAGGACAAATTGATTATATCGACCCTAGTGCTCAACTGGCATTTATTTTATCAACCCCAAAAGGAATAAAAGGAGAAGTCGATCCCAGCAGGATTTGAACTCAGAATGAAATGCCTGCCAGCATTTTGCCTGGTATATTGATGATTCTGCCAGCTCGTCGCCGTATTGTCCATTGTAATATTGATTAGTTGCGAGTCAATGTAAAATTACTGTAATAACAGGGTGTATAAACTAATCAAAGAGCTTACCACAGATTAAACATACTTCTTTAAGAATAATGACATAAATACATTGATTACTTACTTTCAGCTGTGTGCAAGGTCAGATGTCAACAGAGAAGAGGTCTACATTCATTAATTAACCCAATGAATTACTGGTATTTATTAACCTGAGAGAAATGAAAGACATAGTTTCACTCAGAAGAGTTTGAACTTAGGAAAAGAAGAGAGATACTGAACTATTACAGCTTGTGCATATATCTGTGTATGTATATATGTATGTATTTGTGTATATATGTGTATGTGTGTGTGTATATATATATATATATATATTCTTTTGTTCTTTTATTTGTTTCAGGCATTTGATTGCGACTATGCTGGAGCACCACCTTGAAAGGTTTTTAGTCAAACAAATCAACCTCAGGACTTTTTTTTTATTTTTAAAACCTAGTACTTATATTATCATTTTCTTTTGCTGAACTGCTAAGTTACAGTGATATAATCACACCAACACCAGTTGTTAAATAGTAATGGGAAGACAAACACACACACACGCACACACACACACACACACACCACACACACAACACACACACACACACACACACAACACACACACACACACACACACCACACACACCACACACACAACACACACACACCACACACACACACATTTCCAAATCAATTCACTAGGCTTTGGTCAACCTGAGGCTATTGTAGAAGACTTTTGGCCAAGGTGCCATTCATACATCAATATACATACATATATATATATATATATATATATATATAATTTGAACTCAGAACGTAACGACAGACGAAATACCGCTAAGCATTTCATCCAGAGCGCTAACATTTCTGCCAGCTCACCACCTTAGAGAGATAGATAGAGAGAGAGCGAGAGAGAGAGAGAGACCCCACCCTGCTTCTTCATATTCTAAGTTTACTAAGTTTGTTTTCTGAAATAAATTGCAATCCTTACCTTTTTAAATGCATATTTTCTCACAAGAGGTGCATAATTCTGAAACAATTATAGAACAAATCTACAGATAATATTTTTACCCAGAATTAATTAATTAATTCATATGTCCTATATTCTTATATACAATTAATTAAACTAATTATCTATCACGTTATGTAATTTTCTTGTATATTTATTTATTTACAGTGTTTTTTCTATTCTATACCTATTGTCTGGTTCATTATTGTCTTAATGAAGTGAGAATATTAATTGTCAAAAGAATCTAGATATTCTGCACTGTGAAGAGAAAATCTATTTTGTACTTAAGTCTGATGGGACATAACATTTAAAAAGAATTGATTGTAATTATCTAGATAGGTTCATTTTAGTCTTTTGGTTGGCATCTTACCAATTTCCTGGAAAAGAACAATGTTGGGTGTTGTTGGTTCTCTTTTGCACTAAGCTTAAAAGTTCATAATCTTTAGAGAAAGTGAAATGAGAATATACAGTCATCGTTGTCTTTCTTCTCTTACTAATGGCATCAATGAAAAGAAATGGTTCCAAGCAAGAAGCAGAACTAGGTTGAAATTCCAGTCTGCTGTGGGCTAAACTTTTCTTCTATAAAACTTGTTGGCAGCAGGGAATATTATGTTGAGTTCTATAACATTGGTTAGTGGAGACTTTGACACAAAAAGTTTCTTGAAGCACAAAGTTTGTTGGTACATCAAATAGATGGAACATATCTCTGTCTTCAAGCTATATACTTTTATATGTTCCCTACGGCTGTGGCCATGCTGGGGCACTGCCACATACAATGTGGCATTAATTTTACAGCACCTAGCTAATGTAACTTATCTGTCTATCAAGTAATTTATCTATCCATCTGTCCACACACACACACACACTTACAAACAGGTTATCATCATCATCATCATCGGCGGCGGCGTCATCATTGTCATCGTCATCGTCGTCATCATAATCATTGTCGTCATCGTCATTTTTTTTGTCTACTTTCCATGTTGGCATGGGTTGGTCATTTTGACAGGATCCTTGTAAGTTAGATGACTTGAGGAATCCCACATAACAATGGCAAACATGGAGGTGGGAATCATGAAAGAGAGAAAAGCATGAAGGCGATATAAATTTGGAGAGAGGGTCATAAAAGGAAAGAGAGATGGAAGGGTCATAGCAGAGGGCCAAAGAGGGAGAGATGAGACAGTGTTTAGGTAACAGAAGAGCTTTGGGTGGCAGAAGAATGAGAGACAAAGAGGCATAATTTCTTTCTAGTCTCTGCAATTCCTCAATATTCAGACTCCAGGCCCTTACCATGTAGCATCATGTGATCAGCTGATACACAAGCACCATGTGATCTGTTATTCTATTATTCTTTTACTTTTTTATTTGTTTCATTCATTTGACTGTGGCCATGCTGGAGCACCAAACAAATTGACCCCATGGCTTATTCTTTGTAAGCCAAGTATTTATTCTATTAGTCACTTTTGCTGAACCACAAAGTTACAAGGATATAAAACACCAACATCAGTTGTCAAGTGATGGTGGGGTGGGACAAACAGACATACAAATATATACATATATATATAAATATATATATTACATACATATAAGAGGGATGACCACTAAGTGGACATCCAATATGCTAGATGGTCAGACCATATGGGGTCTACGTCTAGATATTAGATGTCCACTTAGTGATGTGTTTTTGTGTCTGTCTTTTTTCCTCACTGCCACTTGAAAACTGGTGTTGTTTTGTTTACATCCCTGTAACATAATGGTTCGGCAAAAGAAACTGATAGAATAAGTGCTTTTCTTCAACGTGGTACCCCAGCATGACCACAGTCTCATTACTGAAACAAGTATAGAAAAATAAATATAAGACAATTATAGGCACAGGAGTGGCTGTGGTTCTGGGTGTCAGTCCCACTGCATGGTACCTCAGGCAAGTGTCTTCTACTATAGCCTTGCACCGGCCAAAGCCTTGTGAGTGGATTTGGTAGCTGGAAACTGAAAGAAGCCTGTCATATATATATATATATATTCAAAATGTAACCACATGAGAATCATTGGTGATTTTCTTCCTCCGTCTTCCTTTCTATTGGACTTTCTTCTGTTTCTGAAGGAGAGCATTGCTTGAAATGTTAAACCATCTTTCTTTCCTTCCCTGAGTGTCTGCTAATACTTTACGTGTACCAAATTGTTGAATTTGTTGTTCTTCTTTAGAATTTACTATAAATATATATATATAAATGTGTGTGTGTGTGTGTGTGTATGTATGTATGTGTCTGTGTGTGTGTGTGTGGTGTGTGTGTCTGCATTTGTCCCCCATCCATCATTTGACAACTGATGTTGGTGTGTTTATATCCCCACAACTTAGCGGTTCAGCAAAAGAATCTGATAGAATAAGTACTAGGCTTACATAGAATAAGTCCTAGGGTCGATTTGTTTGACTAAAGGGGGTGCTCCAGAATGGCCAAAACAAGTAAAAGAATAGAAGAATAAGTACAATGTAGAAAAATATGTAAAATGTTGCAACATCACATGGATGACTCAAACCTCTCCATGGTGAAGATAAATTTATGTTAATTATATGCAGGAACACAGGACTAAGTGAGAGCATGGAGAGCATTTATGTGTCTGTGTTCTTGTCACAATTCTGGTCAAACATTTCATGCAAATAAATCAACCGATTCCTCTCCCATTCCTCAGAATCATGTAGCAAACACATTAAATTCTTTAGTACAAACAGAATTAAAAGCATATGCTATACAAGTATATATATATTTTATATATCTACCTATACATATACTCTTTCAATATGCATGTGTGTATCTATCTATCAACCTATATATATATATATATATATTATATATATATATACACACACACATACACACATAAATATTCCTTTATCAGGCGGATGTTAAACGATGATGATGTATACATGTGTGTGTATTTGTATGTTGTGGTTATATATGTATATATATATATATGAATTTGTGTGTGTGTGTCTGTATATATATATATATTATATATATAATATATATATATATATATATATCTATATATATATATAATATATATATATATATGAATTTGTGTGTGTGTGTCTGTATATATATATATATAATATATATATATATAATATATAATATATATATATATATATAATATATATATATGAATTTGTGTGTGTGTGTCTGTATATATATATATGTATATACACATATATGATATATACATAT
>NC_043009.1:28205735-28208235 GCF_006345805.1 Octopus sinensis | reverse complement strand
TCTTAAGAACCTTCTGGTCCAAAGAACAAGGTGACATCATTCCACTTTTCTCCTCCTTTGTACGGTCACACCTTGAATACTGCTGCCCCTTGTGGTCTCTCCATACAAAACAAAACATCTCGAGGATTGGATCACCCCAGAGGGTACTCACTAAAGGAATTGAAGGCATGACTGATCTTGATTACTGGGACCGTCTTAAAGCCTTGAAATTCTACTCTCTCCAGCACCACCGTGAGCGGCACATCATTTGTACAATGTATGTATACACACACACACACACACACACACACATATATATATATATACACACACAAGAAGGTAAATTTTGAACACAGTAAAGCTATAAGGAGAAAGATTGGGCTTTTACCTTTATGAGCTGGAAAAAATTTGACAGCAGGCATCTACTAGAATTGAACCTGTATTCCTCAGTTCGCATTCAAACTGTTATTATTTAGCCTTAAAATTGGCAGTAATCGTTGTCAGGGGCTGTTTAGCTTAACAGTAGAGCACTCATCTGGGGTTTGAGGGTTACAAGTTCAATTCCCATAGTTCCCTGCTGACAATTTTCTCTTTCTGTCTTATAAGGGTAATAACCAGATTTTTTTCTGCTCGTCTTACAGCTTCACTACATTCAAAATTTCCTTTCTTGTCTGTAATATATCAAACACATTTGACACTTCCAAAGTTTGTTTATATATATATATGTCGCAGGAGTGGCTGTGTGGTAAGTAGCTTGTTTACCAACCACATGGTTCCGGGTTCAGTCCCACTGCATGACACCTTGGGCAAGTGTCTTCTACTATAGCCTCGGGCCGACCAAAACCTTGTGAGTGGATTTGGTAGACGGAAACTGAAAGAAGCCCGTCGTATATATGTACATATATATATGCATGCGTGTGTTTGTGTGTCTGTGTTTGTCCCCCTAGCATTGCTTGACAACCGATGATGGTGTTTTTATGTCCCCGTTACTTAGCGGTTCAGCAAAAGAGACCGATAGAATAAGTACTGGGCTTACAAAAGAATAAGTTCCGGGGTCGATTTGCTCGATTAAAAGGCGCTGCTCCAGCATGGCCACAGTCAAATGACTGAAACAAGTAAAAGAGTAAAAGAGTAAAGAGTATATACGAGCAAAACACGCCCTGTTCAATGGACGGGGCTGAGTTGTTAAACATTTAAACCAAATTTTCTCAAAGCAACTTGTCCGACCGTCCCATAGCCCTCCCCTTTGAGAAACACTGACTTAACCTAAATTTGAGACACCAACAAAAGACGGATTTTGCCTGATGCATTTGCACGTATAAATGCACGTTCCCAAGGCTTTATCAATCGCATGTTTGCCTTTTTATTTTCGTAATTTTTTCAAGACTTATACATGCCCTGATACGTCAAATTTGAGCGCAATCGGATGGAGGATGCCCAAGATCCTAGAAGACACACACACAGACAGACAGAATGGATTTTATATAATAGATATACATATATATACAACAGGCTTCTTTCAGTTTCCGTCTACAAAATCTACTCACAACATCTTGGCTGATGTACCCTCCCCCCCCCAATAAAGCCATAAACTGTAAATTCTATAGGAAACGGATACTAAATGATGATGATGATGAGGAGGAGGATGATTACAGATATATATATATATGTATTATATGTGTGTGTGTATATATATATGTGTGTGTATATATATATATGTGTGTGTGTATATATATATATATATATATATATATATTATTAGTGAATTGTACCTCCAACCGTGCTGTCTTCTGCTGTGATTTTTGCTACCAAGGTATCGGTTAAGCATTTGATTAATCTGCAACAAGATTATTCATCTTTCTATTTCACACTATATATATATATATATATATATATATATATATTCATATGAAAATGTGTCTGATTATGAGGAATATTCTCTAAATTGGAAACATGCAAGGATTGGTGACAGGAAGAGCATCCAGCTGTAGACCACCTCAACAAATGAAATTCAACCCTTGCAAGCATAGAAAAGTGGATGATAAACAATGATGATGATAATTATGTGTGTGTGTCCATATGTATGTATGTATGTTGTGTATGTATGGATATATCTATACACACACACACATGCACATACACACATATATGTGTTTATGTATATATTTATACACACTCACATACATATATGTGTGTGTGTATGTATATATATATGTGTGTGCGCACACACACACACACACACACACTCACACACACACACACACATATATGATGTATCGACCTGCAACACAAGTACAAGCGTACCCATCTCATATATAGAGAAGAAGAGTTTTGATGCAAATAGAGGACTATTATGAAGAATAAAACTGCGGGAGGTCAAAGGAAAATGTTAGAATCAAGCAAAGATAGATTGATGAATATAATAAAACAGCAGGAGAGAAAGAAAATCAAACAAAATTTCTTGTGTTTATTAGGCAACAATAAAGTACAAACAAGAAAATATTTATACCGAGAGAAGCAG
>NC_043009.1:28188235-28200735 GCF_006345805.1 Octopus sinensis | reverse complement strand
TACGCATGTAGTGAGTTCCATTTTCTCCATATTTTTTATCTTTTACGTGTTTCAGTCATTAGACACTGGCCAGGCTGGGGCACTGTCTTGACCTTTTTAATCGAATGAATTGACCCCGGTACATGTTTTTTTAAGCTTGGTATTTATTTATCCTATCGTTGTTTTTTTTTTTTGCTGAACCCTTAAGTTATGGGAACATAACCACACCGACACTGGTAGCCAAGTGGTGATGGATGACAAACACAAACACAAACACACACACAAATACACACACACACATTTGGCATACTTTTTTCAGAAAGCTAATCACATGTTTATGTGTATCTTTGTTGTGTGTGTGTGTGTATTTGTGTGTGTGTGTGTTTTGTGTGTGTGTGTGTATTTGTGTGTGTGTGTGTGTATTTGTGTGTGTGTGTGTGTGTATTTGTGTGTGTGTGTGTGTTGTGTGTGTGTGTGTATTTGTGTGTGTGGGTGGGTGCTTGTGTTTGTCATCCACCACTTCTTGGCAACCGGTGTTGGTGTGTTTATGTCCTGTAATTTAGGGGTCCAACAAAAGAGACTGCTAGAATAAGTGAAAGGCTTTAAAAAAATATTTCTGGGATCAATGCATTCAACTGAAATTCTTCAAGCTGTGCCCCAGCATGGCCACTGTCAAATGACTGAAACAAGTAAAATATAAAAGATGTATGTATGTATGTAAGTATGTATGAATGTATGGATGGATGGATGGATGTAGGTAAGTGTGTATGTGATTGCATGATCAATTGATTGACCGAACAATCAGATGCTGTTATACATCGCTGGTCACAATGCACATTTCATTGATTTAGCTTTCAAACAATACCACCCTGTTAGTTAGGGAAGCAACACAGCATCCCTCCTGATCAGAAGATTAGGCCATCTTACAGCTGAATGGACTGGAGTCACACGAAACGAAGTGTTTTGCTCAAAAAAAAATAATAAAACACATCACCCAGTCTTGGAACCGAACCTACAATCTGGCAATCACAAGTGCATCACCCTAACCACTCAGCCACGCACATGTGTGTGTGTGTGTGTATGTATGTTTGTGTAATACTTCCACACCTGCACACACATGTGAATGAATGTGACAAATATTTAGTAGTTCCAATGGTAATATTATCATCTCCTAATATTCTCCCTGCATCAACAAAATATATGTCAACATTACAAATATTTAATGCACTTTCCTGACAGTTGCGCATTTTATGTGTTTACTTTCATACATAATGCATCGACAGTCAAATGTTTGCAAGTTTCTTATGGTTTTGGTAAATATCACACAGTTTACTTTCTTTCAAAAATCCTGCCAAAGTTTGTGTGTATAATAGCAGTCAAAGGTAGAAAATTTGCTGCATTGTAACTCCTGCTGATGAAGGCTGGAAATATGCATATGGTGCATTGTCTTTTTGCCAGGAACCTGTGCTTTGTCCAGGAATATTAAATATATAGACTGTGTATGTTTTTTCTGTTTTATGTGTAACTTGACTGACAACTTATCTTCCTCATGGCCAACACAAAGCTACTGTTACATGTTTTGTATATATATATGTGTGTGTGTGTGTGCATAAATGTATGTCTGTATATATCTATGTATATATATGTATGTATATGTGTATATATACACACACACATATATATATATATATATGAACCAAGATGAAGGGACTAAATAAATAATTTGTCCAAAATTCTGACTAACTCCTTTCTTGATATATATACAATCTGTACAAAACTTCAAACGATATGAGTATGTGTGTGTATGTACACGTACACACACACATAGGCACACACACACATGCATATATATATACACACATATATATATATACACACATATATATATATATATATATAATATATATATAAGTACAGCAAAATTTAGATTCAAATGAATATGGTACTTGAGTCAGAGGCACCAGAATTTTGTATGGTATTATACATTATAAATCCATGGCGTGATTATAATCAAAATGAGCAACAAGTGTTCTTCAGTAATTTGGCACGATCGTTTCATGCTACTTCATTTTATTAAACATTGTAAGTATGGATTTTAAATAATTTCCCAGTCAAAATGCAAACACATTTGATTATTGATAATAACAATAATGATAATTATTTCTAATTTTTATCAGAAGAGCAGCTTGGGGAAGATAGGGATGAGGGGACTACATCATCGACCCACCCCACCGAGTTCAGTTGGCACTTATTTTATCGATACCCCAAAAAAGGATGAAAGGCAAAGACGACCTCGGGGGAATCAGAACTCAGAACGTAAAGACATGAAAAGCCACCGGGCATTTTGTCCAGGGTGCTGACAATTCTACTCACCATTGCAATGGGGAGGAGGAGAAGGATGAGGAGGAGGAGTGGAGGAGGAGGAGAGAAGAAGAAGAAGAAGAAGAAGAAGAAGAAGAAGAAGAAGAAGAATGATAATAATTGTAAAAATAATAACAACAATAATTGCATTTCCTTTTATATTAGCCACAAGGACTTGAAAGATACAATAAAAATACAATGAATATCAACTAGGAGGGTTACAGATATATGTGAGATGGGGCGAGCTTATGGATCTAAATATATAAAATATTAAATGTATATAAATGTATATATGAGGCGTTTGGTAACTGACTGTGGTTAGCACCACAACTTAAAAACCGAGAATAAAAGCAGTCAAAGCTTTTCAGAATGTGATATCTTGGCAAGGAATGAAGTTAGGAAGCTGGTTTTGGTCTTAAAGCAACTGTGAAGGTCTCCTCCAATCCTTCCACGTATGTAAAATTATTTATTTATGTATCCATCAAAAGGATAAAACAATGATTGTGTCTTTCTCATTTTGTAGAATATACCAGTACTACAAAATGGTGTATCGCGTTGCATATTTTAGCCATGATGCCTTGTAAAATCATACAGAGACCCCACAAAGGTATTGTTTGTGTTTTCAGATACCAAGGTAAGTACCTTTAAGAAGTAAGTAAGACAAGGTAGTAAAATAATAGCCAATTATCATTACGATAGTAATGAAGAATATTAGAAAATGAGCCATAACACCTTGGAAAACAATACAGGGACCACACCAAAGTTATTGACTGAGTGTTTGTGTTTACGATGGTCTGTTACTAAACTCTTTAGTCCGAGTTTGGGTGAGCAAGTGTCATGCCAATAACGTCAAGATACAATTTTTTCAGCTGGATTTTCGACCTTATTGCAAGTCTCTTTTGGATTCTAGACTTTGAAACAAAGAAAATGATATACTAACCTCTTGGAAGCACTCCATCGGTTACGACGATGAGGGTTCCGGTTGATCTGAATCAACGGAACAGCCTGCTCGTGAAATTAACGTGTAAGTGGCTGAGCACTCCACAGACACGTGTACCCTTAACATAGTTCTCGGGGATATTCAGTGTGACACAGAGAGTGACAAGGCCGGCCCTTTGAAATACAGACACAACAGAAACAGGAAGTAAGAGTGAGAGAAAGTTGTGGTGAAAGAGTACAGCAGGGATCACCACCATCCCTGCCGGAGCCTCGTGGAGCTTTAGGTGTTTTCGCTCAATAAACACGCGCAACGCCCGGTCTGGGAATCGAAACCGCGATCCTACGACCGCGAGTCCGCTACCCTAACCACTGGGCCATTGCGCCTCACTAACCTCTAACCTCTAAAATGACCAGGATGGTGCTTACAACACTCTGTTACTAAACGCCTCATATGATATGTATGTGTGTGTACACACACATGCACACATACACACAAACATACATACATAGCTACATACACACATACATAAACCTACAGTATGGTGGAAGCCATAGCCACTCATAATAAAAAGGAGTTCAGGTGGAATGTCCCAGGGAAGGCTTCAATAAGATGTAAGCACACCAGACCTGATATAATGATTTGGGATAGAGAAGAGAAACTGTGTAAAGTTGTGGGAATCAGCTGCCTAGTGGATATAAACATAAAGCTAAAGGTCAGCGCAAAAGAAAATACCTACTCTGAACTATGGAGAAATCTGCAGTTACTCTATCCAGATTACACATTTAGATTTATACCTGTAATTATTGGAAAACTGGGATATGAAACACACTGCCTAAGTACAATCTTGAGAAATTAGGCTTTTCAAAACCTAAGTTAGGGGGACAAAACAGACGAATAAACATATATATATATATATATATGTTTATTCGTGTTTTGTCCCCATAACTTAGCGGTTCAGCAAAAGAGACTGATAGAATAAGTACTAGGCTTACAACGAATAAGTCCTGGGGTTGATTTGTTTGACTAAAGGCAGTGCTCCAGAATGAACACAATCAAATGACTGAAATGAATAAATGAATAATAGAATGAATATATATATATATTTTATATATACATATACATATATATATATATATATATATATATAATAAAACAATACTGGGAGGATAAGAGACGGAACGAAGCGAAAATTCGAACGAACCCGACGCGAAGCGCTGTCAGACAATAGTGTAATAAATAAAATATATGCATACATACAAACATATATGTACATACCGACATCTACATGTATATATGCATGCATATATAAATATATATACGTACAGGACACCACAAAAAGACGTAAAAATCAACAGAAACGAAAACGGAAAAGCCATTTTGTTACAACAGAAAGACAGTCTTTTTGTGGTGTCCTGTACGTATATATATTTATATATGCATGTATATATACATGTAGATGTTGGTACATACATATATGTTTGTATGTATGCATATATTTTATTTATTACACTATATATATATATATATATATATAAATATGTGCGTATTTGTATATGCATACATACATATATCTGTAGAAATGAAGTTTCTTTTATACATTTTTACTATAGGCCTGTATATAAAAGTTATTGAATGTACAGTAACAAGTGCATTGACTGTGAGGTATGTATATATATATACATTATGAATATATTTTAGAAACTCTATGATCAAATCCATGACATGGTTTCATGCTGGTGCCTGAGTGGTTGTTAATCTGAATTTTGGCAATCCTTTAAATCCACAATGTTCGCAACATATGACCATAATATGAATTTCAGTGGTAAAATTACTAACACACGTACACAAACACAAACACGCACACATACACCACACACACACACACACACAGACACACACTAACATGTATACGTGTGTGCGTGTATTTATATACTCATATATATATGTTTATATATTTGTGTATGTATGTATTTACATATGCAATAGCTGAGCAAATGTAAGCCCATGTGTCTGTGCATATATATTTGTGTGTGTATAACTATACATATATATACAAACACATGAGTATGTAAGTAGGTCTCTCTCTCTCTCTCTCTATATATATTATATATATATATACATATATATATATTATATATATATATATATATATATATATATATGTATATACATATATGTATTATATGTATATATATATATATGTGTATATATATATATATATATATATACACATACACACATGTATGTATCTATGTATAGATGGTAATATGTGTATATTAAAGAATATAAGCATATATACATATGCACATATGTCTGTTGGTAAGAATGTATGCAAGTATATATCTATATGTCTATATATATATATATATGTGAATATATATATATATAATATATATATATATATATATATATATATATACATGTATATATATGTAATATATATATACATGTATATATATGTATATATACATATGTACATGCATATATAACTGTATATATATATATATATATATATAGACACAGATGCACATCCACACATATATATATACATATATATGCAAACAGACAGACATATATATATACATATTTATCTTTATATATATGTATATATAGAGAGAGATGCACACATAGAGCTTAGTTCATATTGAAACATGCGTTATATATTAAGTCATGTCAATATGCTTGGCTCAAACCTTTCCTATACATACGCATCTCTGTATAAAAGATTTCATGCATGCATGGTCTGCAGTAGCAGCATGTTCGGAATGTTTATATATTTCAATGGATGCAGAAATAAATGCATATGTTCATAATGTTCTCTGCTTAACTCAATCAACGCATGCACGTATATGCTAATACTTTGATCTGCGTATGTGTCTGTATTGAATTTATTTAAACCATGACATGCGGAATCTATATGCATACGTTAACATTGATAAATCAAGTGATTCTTCATAAATGGTCGACTCTCTCTCCTCTTCTATCTCTCTCTCTCTCTCTCTCTCTTTCTCACTACATATACATATATACATATAGACATACATGTATACATATATATGTGTGTATATATATATATATATATATATATATATATATATATATATATAGATCTAGATATAACGATAGATACAGATAGAGACAAGTATACATATATATACATATATATATATATATATATATATTGTATATATATGCATATATAAGTAAAATAAACAATATGCATATAAATAAATATGTATCTTTCTCTCTCTCTCTCTCTCTCTATATATATATATATATATACATATATATATATATATACTTGTAGATATTTGTATATTTCTATATGTGTGCATGTGTGTTTGTATAAATATATACTAATATATGTGTGTGCATGTGTGTGTGTGTGTACTTTACAAATGAAATGAAATTAGCTCTATATGTATATGCTTTAGTTTGCTTGGCTCTCCGTGTGTATGTGTGAACATACTTGTGCCGTGAATGCACTTGTGTGTATGTTGTGTGTGTGTGTGGGTGTGTGTGTGGGTGGGGAAGGTTCTCAAAAAAACGTGTTGAGAATTCATATACTGTGTAAAAAAAACAAAGAATATAAGGATACATGTACATACCTACATATTGCACACATCCATATATATGATTATATCTAATTATATATCCAAATATATATATGATATTTTGGTTTTATATATATATATATATATATTGATAAAAACGGTAAGGCAACAAAAGAAAGAAGGTATAATGAGGTATATATATATATATATATATATATATATATATATATATATATATACATATGTATGTATATATTTATATACAGCAAGATAGATAGATTGATCGGCAGATATTCAGATCAGTATATTCATGCCTACATCCATTAATAGTATATGCTCCAATATTTATCAGTTTATGAATGAACCACATACCTTGTTCTGTTTCATTGCATCAGAATATTAAGTGATATTAGAGAATTTCTTTTATGGCTAATTGTAACAAGCTTTGTTATATTTTGTTTAAAGTTGTGAATGAAATTTTATGGATTAAAATGGTACAGAATCCCTTCAGCTGGACCAAGTGGCCACTGGTTTGTGTCCTATTCACAGTATTTAGTCAGGTGAGGTCTGTTGATATTTAATCCTGTAGCATTTAAACCAGCTGTATCTGGCCAAAATACTTCACCACCTGTTTTATGTTCATACTGGCTAGATCCAACCTCTCACACATATCTTACAAAGTCATTCTAAAAATATGCAATCACATCTTTGAAATCTTGAAGCTACAAGGCAATGCATGATTAATTCCAAACAAAGTGAATAAATAAGGATTATCTGAATGCGAAAGAGTTAGCATTCAAAAGGACTCCTCAGTCCACGTTACTGGAAACAGGAACAAGTTTTTACAATTCCACATGAAGCAACTGCAAACAATTTCTGCAATTTGCCTGAAGAACCTTAAGGAATATGGAGTGGGATGGCTTTGGGTTAAAAATTTTGCTTCATAAACACTTTGTTTTGGATTCACTTCCTCTATATGGTGCTTCATGCAAGTGTCTTCTCCTATAGCCCCAGGCTGACCAAAGTCTTGTAAGAGGATTTCATTATTGGAAAATGAAAGAAGCCTTATATATATGTGTGTGTGTGTTGTGTCTGTATATATATACATATATATATATATGTATATACATATATATATAATATATATATATATATATATATATATATATATATATATATATATATATATATACTCTTTTACTTGTTTCAGTCATTTGACTGCGGCCATGCTGGAGCACCGCCTTTAGTCAAGCAAATCGACCACGGGACTTATTCTTTTTAAGCCCAGTACTTATTCTATCGGTCTCTTTTGCCGAACCGCTAGGTAACGGGGACGTAAACACACTACCATCGGTTGTCAAGCAATGCTAAGGGGACAAACACAGACACACAAACACATACACATACATACATATATATAAATACATATATACGACAGGCTTCTTTCAGTTTCCGTCTACCAAATCCACTCACAAGGCATTGGTCGGCCTGGGGCTATAGCAGAAGACACTTGCCCAAGATGCCACGCAGTGGGACTGAACCCGGAACCATGTGGTTGGTTAGCAAGCTACTTACCACACAGTCACATATATATATACATATATACCTTATATATATATATATATATATATATATATTTATACATACATACATACATACATACATACATACATACATACATACATATAGATATAGATACATACACACACACACATATATATATCTAAGTATGTATGTATTGATATGTATGTATGTATGTATGTTTTATTTATGTCTTCTCATGTATATAGTTGCATACCTAGACATGCTTATATATATTTAAATGATAAATTCTGGAAAGTTTTACAGATTTTTACAGTTCCACTAATGGATTGCACCTGTAGTCTTTGAATTAGCTTTCTCCTTTCTGGTTTTTAGATGTATGTATGTATGTATGTATGCATGTATGCATGTATATAACACAAAGGAACTGGGATTTGGAACACTAGCAGGAATCTTATTAGCCCTGTGATATAATCCAGATCTGGCTAACCATATCGAATGATGAAGAACATATAGAATTGTTTAAAGATAAACACGGGGCCATCTCTGTCTGGCCCCGTGTCGGTGGCACGTAAAAGCACCATCCGTTCGTGTCCGTTGCCAGCATCGCCTGGCCCCGTGCCGGTGACACGTAAAAGCACCATCCGTTCGTGGCCGTTCGCCAGCTCTGTCTGGCACCTGTGCAGGTGGCACATAAAAAACACCCACTACACTCGCGGAGTGGTTGGCGTTAGGAAGGGCATCCAGCCGTAGAAACACTGCCAGATCTGACTGGGCCTGACGAAGCCTCTCAGCTTCACAGACCCCAGTTGACCCGTCCAACCCATGCTAGCATGGAAAGCGGATGCTAAATGATGATGATGATGATGATGATAAACAATTACAGTGTACTTCATTTGATAGGTAAGTCCCAAGTTCACTTTGTTGGATTTCATACAATATACAGTGGAGACCCATGGCCTAGTGGTTAGAGCAGCGGACTCGCGGTCGAGGGATTGCGGGTTCGAATCTCAGACCGGGCGATGTGTGTGTTTATGAGCAAAACATCTAAGTTCCATGCAGCTCCAGCAGAAAGTAATGGTGAACTTCTGCTGATTCTTTCGCCACAACTTTCTCTCACTCTTTCCTCCTGCATCTAGCAGCTCACCTGCGACGGACCGGTGTCCCATCCAGGTGGGGAACTTATACGCCAAGGAAACCAGGAAACCGGCCCTTATGAGCCAGGCGTGGCTCGAGAAGAAACAAACTACATAGTTTATAACATCATGAAGAATAATGGAGAATTATGCATCTTCAGAATTTGTTTATTACAGTATTAATCTCATTAATTCACGTTAAATTCCTATCTGACATGTTTCTGCTAGATAAGTGTCCTAATCTCCTTTGAGGTAGCATTTGGGTGCATCTAGTTGATTTTGTTGCAAGGTATATTCATGCAGGGTCAACGTTGCTATGTAGTCTTGTTCAAGGTTTTGCCCATTTGGGTTGGTGGACCAGCTTTGTCTACCTTGGATGAATATGTACTGCAGCTGAACCAACTAAATCCATATACATGCGACATCAAAAAGACGTTAGATCACTTATCCTGCAGAAACACTTCTTTATTATACACACACATACACACACACATGTATGTATATACACACATATACATACACACACATGTATGCAAATACACACACGTATACATATACATGCACACACATATATCCATACACACACGTCTGTGTACGTATACACGCACACATGTATGCATACACACACACAAATATATGTATATAATCACACACACATATGCATATACATACACACACACAAACACAAACACACATGTAACCACTAGTGGATTTTTGGTGACTTTTCCTTCTTTCTCTTTCGACTTTTCTCTTTCCGACGAAGAGCTATGCTCGAAAAATTAACAGCATCTCTCTCCCTTCACTGAACATCAAATTAACATATTTCTTGTGCACATACTCATTTTCTTTTTTTTCTTTTTTTCTCTGTTTCTATAATTGTTTGCTTATTTGAATTGATTACATACATATGCATATATTTATACATATTGTTCAAATATACAGAAAACAAAAGACAAAGACAGATGAGGGAACAAAAAGCAGCAGTATTTGTTTAACACTCAGAAAGAATAGGAAAGTCCTTGACATTTTGAGCCTATGCTCTTCAACAGAGAGGTTTGAGAGAGAAAAAAGCGTGTAATGGTTCAACATGATGTGGTGCTGAAATGTTCCTGGTTTTAAGGGGATCACAAAAGGCTTGGCTGGAGGCCCAACCTTCCAAGTACTTTATAGAGCTTAGAAAAACTGAAGGGCTGCTGCAATATGTGTATTGATCTGAGAGGGGAATATGTTGAATTAAATCCTAATTAACTGATCCTCCTGTATTTTCTTTTACCCAAAGCTAGGAACTTTCCAGCACCTCTTTGTACGCACACACACACACACACACACATATATATATATATGAGGGTCTTTCCTTCTTTTAGTTACCATTAACCAAATCCACTCACAAGGTTTTGGTTAGTGCAGGGCTAGAGCAGAAAACACTTGTCCAAGGTGAACTTAGACCCATGTTGTTGAAAAGCAAACTGCGTAACCACACCCTCACAGCTGTGCCTTTATATTTACTGTATATTTACAATGTTGGTGCCCCAGCATGACCGCAGCATTAAAACTGAAACAAGTTAAAGAGTTAAAGCATAACAACTAATAAATGTCTGGAAAATGGAACTTTATTTTGTGTATGTGTGTAATCGATGTTGATAGAGAAGAAACTCTGTAAAAGCATGGAATAAAGTTGAAGAATTTTTAGTGACATTAAGTTCCATTTATCCCAATGCCACCATGATGTTTTTCCACATGTTAGAATGAATAGTGGCATATTTGCATTCTCATTGGAAAGTTATCCATCATTTTAAAGATTGTGACTAGACTTCCAAATATAAGATATATTATTTTATGTAAATTTATCAATAGCCAACTTCCTTGTGTTGTAGCACATATTACAAAGATGAGAATCAACACAAATAAACTTGTTTGCCTTTCTTGAGATTTCATCAGCGACAATTTATTTTATTTTTCTGTCTTCACGTTGTTTTATTTTATTTCTGTGTAGCCAAAACAGACATCTTATTGCCACAAGGGAAGAATTTATTTTTGTGGAGAAATATTTCTTTTTTTTTTTTTCTTTTTGTCTCTGTCCTAATGTTTGTCATGCTTCATTGCAGTGTCTGCAACCATGTATAGTGTTGCAACCAGCATGGTATTCTAATCAACACGTTACTATATCTTGCATTTAGCCACACCCCAGATTTCCAGTTTCTTACCACAACGGGACAGGGGACAGAAAGGAGGGTTTGATCTGAGTATTTGATGCTAACAGTAATTAAATACTTATACAAGTACTAAACGAATACATTATGCCAACACGGAATACTCTATATTAGCACTAACTAAATATTTTACAATAACATTAACATTAACATTAACCCTTTTCACAGTAGAAAATAGACAAATGTTCATGCAAGATGTCATTACCTTTAACCCTTTTGATACCAACCTGGCTGAAACCACTTCTAGCTCTGTAGTACAAATGTCTTGTTTTCATAAGTTTTGAATTAAAATCTTCCAACAAACCTTAGTCACAATTTATGTTCCTAACACTAGCTGAAGGATAAATAAGTTATTTTACTAAATTCTTTGTTATATTTAAAATTAATTGAAAGAAACCCAGAGCATCTCAACAGAAATACGGTAATGAAAGGGTTAAAATATATAATAGAGAAACACTTCTTAACCCTTTTGATACCAACCTGGCTGAAACCACTTCTGGCTCTGTAGTACAAATGTCTTGTTTCTATAAGTTTTCAATTAAAATCTTCCACCAAACCTTAGACACAATTTATGTTCCTAACACTAGCTGACTGATAAATAAGTTATTTTACTAAATTCTTTGTTATATCTAAAGTAATTGAAAGAAACACAGTAACGAAAGGGTTAATGGCAGAAAGTAGTTTCATTCACTGATTTATCTTTTGTTGAGGAATGTCATATTTGAAGTTATTTTATGTTGGAATATGTCGATTTTGTTGAGGTAACATGACTTACAGG